>NC_054054.1:54827202-55001202 GCF_017639655.2 Falco naumanni
CCTTGAGCTTTGTGACATCCTGATATTGGACATTTACGACCTAATGCCGAGTACCCAGCGGCTCCATACATCTCAAAATGAAGCAATTGAGCCTTAATGGCAGATGTATGTGCTTTCACGGGATTGCTGAAAAAAGGCTTCATGTCCCTTAAGGCAGGGACCATACCACCCACTCTCAAGCAAGGACCGAGTTCAGCGCAAGGTCTCTGCAGCATGCCAAGACCCATCATACAAGGCCTCTCCTGGCCCATGGAGATGGCTCGCTACTGCCCTGAATCTACCCACCTTCTCTTGATGCAGCAGCAATGAACCGAAGGCTGCCTGCACTACCGTCTAGCCCATGTCTTGGTGATACATGCTACAAGTTTTTGTGTATTTAATACCACAGCTTGCAATAGCACAGTTGTGACTCAAGGGACCCACAACTCCAATTCAACCAATCCCAAACTGTTAATTAAAGCCGATTTAAATTTCAGTTAGCTCAAGCGGACCTGTGAGAGAGTTAAGCACATGACAAACCAGCGCACTGAGACTGGGGTGTAAAGGAGCCACTAACTTGGGGAGATTAAAAGAAACACCTAAAGATGCAAACATACCAGGGCAGGAACTCAGGGGAATTTACATCTGTGTCCCTAACTGCAAGACATCTCCTTCCACCAAGGTCTGAATCGAGTCCTAAGCTAGGATTTAACTTTCTCTTAGCAGTACTTCAGTATTAAAGCACTTGTCAGCCAAAGCCCCCCTTTTTTTGCATGCTTTAAGTTTTCAGAACTTCTGTGAAGTAACGTCCCAACCTCAAGCGCACACAAATTCCCCAGTGCTCACTTCTGCTGCTTTATCCCCAGTCTTAGTCCATCCTGTTTACTGTTGCTGCCTGCCTATAAACGCCCCTGCTTGCTTCCAGCTCGTGCTTATTCCAGCTTCCCCTCAGTTTGTGCCAAGTTCTCATTATCTCCACAGCTGAAGTTACTCTCCTTTTGCCTCCCCCTCCAATGGGTCCTCAAGCCTCCAGGTCATGCTCCCATCTTCCACCTCATCATCCTCCCCCCTCAACTTTTCTTTTTCTCCCATCAGCTTTCTCCTTTGCTGAAGCCACAGTGACTGACGCTGGTATTGCTGCAAATGCTCAGAGAAACAACTGCAGCAGCCCAGGCTTTGGGTGTCCACTCTGCAGGGGTTTTAGCTGCAAAGAGGCAGGAATCTCCCCAAACTGTACCAGCCATCCCCAGCATTGTACATCTAGGTGAACTGCTGCTACCCCAGCAGCTGTGAGATCCTCCAAAAGCCCAGGGGCCACTGTAAAGACTAGAGGCTCATTCTGTTGACCAGCAACACCGTTTCTCTACCACACCTCCTGCAGCTGAGACACAGAGCACAGAAGACAACAAACAAGCACCCAGCCAGGCTCCAAGAGTGCCGGCACACAGAACCCACCTAGCAGAATACATCCATGTTCTCAGCTTGCCTTAACAAGCAGGGGCCCACAGGTTATAAGTCCTCCCAAAGGTAACACTGTTTTCTTCTTCCCTTCTCCAGAGATTTCTACACCCGTTTCAAAGCATCAATCAGGTGGATTGAAGTTTGGCCCCAGTTCTATGCAGCGTTCAGAAGTGCTGAGGCAGAGGTTTACTGGATCGATTTTGGTCATAATTTGTTACTACTTGCACAGCTTTATGAACTAGGAATTTTTATTTTTTTTTTTTTTAAGGAGGGCAGTTAGTCCAATATTAATTGATGGTGGCCTTTCTTCTGTGCAACTTCCTGCCTTGCCACCCCTCTGAAAGAGCTATCAGGATCCTGGCTTTTCCCCATCACTTCTCTGGCTTCTCTTCTGTGGTTTGTCTTCCTTTCCTCTTTGCTTGGTCCTGTATCTGACTCAACCTAAACTCTTTCCATGGTCTCAGGGGAGACCTGCGAAGATATACAACCCTAAGCACAGTAGAGCTTTTTCAGCAAAACACATTCAACCTCAGAGAGGACGTGCAGGATCCAGAATTACACCTGTCCATCCCTGAAACAACATAAGCTTGAGAAGCTTTCAAAAGTAGTTTGTCAAGTTGAGTACCAGACACGATTAAGCTACTCACCACTTCTGGAACTCGAGTTTTCCCTACAGATGCTCAAAAGAGTCTTTCAATTTGCTATGACGCACAACAAGCCCTGTATTAAAAGCATGTTCTAATACCTCTTAACATTACACATCAATGTAAACGGCACTACAGAGTTAGAGGAAACTTGTGGTGCTCTGCAGATCTTGTGAGCTTCCACCCAGGTGGTAGTACGATGCTGGCATTCGCTTTCCTGCATTGTCTCGCCACAACCACTATTCCTTGTTGTCGTCTTTCACTTCCCCCATTGGTATTTTATGTGTTCCAGAAGTCAGGCCTGCAGGTATTTGTTTACCCCACAACTATACATTTTACCGAATAGAAAATATTCATTTTTAAACCACTCAAAAACACAGCACTGCACTTACATAAAGCAGCACTCTGATTTTGCCCAGATTAGGAATTATGTGCTTTACCACGCTAGCAAGGGAAGTGTTCCTGAAAAAACAAGCACCAAGAAATGAAGTATCAAGGGCAAAATAAGCCAGCTTGTTAAACTCCAATCAGGTAGCCAGTAGTTCAGCCAGAATAACATCAAAGTTAATAATGAAGCTGCATCAGCCAGGACAGGGCCACATTTGACGCTGTTTTAGCCAAAGCACAGAGCCAGGCACAGCGATGCCTTGGGTAGTCAAAGCACAGCCACTAGACGGCAACTGTCTGTCAACTCCATCTCCCCCAGCCCCGGGGCACCCAGGGAGAGATGTCAGGCTACGAGAGAGCTGTGTTTGGAAAGAATATGACAAACTATCCTAGACCCTTCAGACACAATATAGCAGAGATCAACCAAGGAGCGATTTTTAGAACAAAGCCAGACTCAGAAAAGGAACACAATTTGTTTCTGCACTACAGAGTAGATGTTGCAGGCTCTATCCAGCTCGTTAATTCATTTGTGTTACTTGATGCACATCCTGCCTAGCTTGTGGTTGCTCCTTCAAAACACAAGTCCTAGTTCTTGCCTCCTGTCTTGAACACCACCAGCCATCTCAAGGAACATCAGGCAGGCAGTTGAATCAAGCCCTCCTTAGGGTGGGGGGAAATCAATGGCTCTGATGAAATAAAGAATCATTCTTCACCTTTTTGGTAAACAGGAAGTATGAAACTGCAACCATGACCATGCAACACATCCTGGAAAGCCTCTTCCATACTTGCAAATTCTGGTAATTGCAAATAAGAGTTTGGAAGAGGATGCTAATCACTATTGTATAAAACATTTACCCTCCCGTTCCTGAATTCAAGCACATTAATTCAATTTTACATACCTATTTTTATTAACTATCCCAATTCAAAAGGGTGCTGATTGCTGCTCTTTACCGTGGAAACTCTGGTTTTCAAGTCAGAGCACTTATCCAAGCATTCTAGATTTGGATTTAGGTAGCTCCACTGAGAACCACAGGGTAAAACTGACCTGACTGCCCAACTGCAGCAAGCAGCCTCCCTCTGCAGCTGAGAGCAGCATAACGTACTCGAGAATCATCTTTCAAGTTCAATTTACTATCAAGTTCAATTTATTTTATGGCCTTCTACCAGTAGACTGTGAATGCTGATCATTACTGCAAACGCTGTGTAACTATGTGGCCTCTTAGGTTTTCTTTTTTTTTCAAACTGACTTATTTTTTCTTCCCTAAAATCCTCTTATAGGGGTAGCTAAAAGGAAGATAAAGATATAATTCAGTTACATACAGAATGTTACCTACACAAACACTGGGGATATACAGCAACAGTCACCTTTCCTATTTCATAACAATCATCAAATGGTCAAGTCTGAGACTATAAAACATGCACCGTTCTTCATACATGGTTACCAGTAACATTCAGGATTAAAAAAACCCAGCTCAGTATTAAAAGCTGACAGGCCGCTAGGATGCGTAGCGAGTGTGAATTAGAGTCTCTTATTCCTGAAAATCTGAAAATTGGATGTTTACCTAGAACCCTACAATTACACAGGTGATAATATAATTCTTTCTCTAGTATTATAGGACTTGTGTTTATCCACAGTGTAACTGAACGTATCTCTACTACCGTAGATCTTTTTCCACGCTCAGGAACACAGAAAACATGCTCTGTAGTAAATAACATACTTGTTGTCTATATCAGATAGGTCCTGCAAAGGAAAAATGGTGCTTTTCAGAGGACATCTATTTTAATTTTGTCAAAGATACTGGTTAAAATCTGAGGCAGAACTGACCATTGGTATAAATCTTTCTGACTAGTTCATGATTTGCTGTAATTTTTATTGTATTAGAGGGCTATTCTGCCCAGATGCAGTGTTATTTCAGAACACCGGGCTCTGTTTACAAGAGACACTCCTGATACCCAAAGGCCAGTCACATTGCTGTCCTTTCTGCACTGGGTTGAACTTGTCTTTTTGTAATAAGCTATTAAACTGACATCCCAGATTTGCTCAGAGACCAGCAGCAGTCAGGCATTTGGTATATGGCAGTCACATGCAGCAATGGCACTCCCTGAAAAAGAGGACACTTGCACTTTTGATACCCCTTTAAATGACATTTTCAACTGGGGAGAAATAAGGTGTTGCGTGAGCCAAAGACTGAGAAGCTGGGGAGCTTGAGGGGGCTACTGCCCCTGCACAGTCTCCCACAGCTCTGAAAAGAGCAAGGAGGGAGACTGTCCCAGAGCAAGAAAACCTACAGCTCTCTAGCACCCCACGTTTCAGGGACCTTCCCAGTTAAGGGGCTATTCCCTGCTCTGGAAGAAAAAGAGTTTTGCTCAAATTAAGACAAAATAGGAAGCAAAAGCAAATTCCATTATTCTTCTTGGGTTCAAGGCAAACAGAATTCCTTTTTTTTTCTCTAGAGAATTCTCATTACTAATTCATTCGAGATTATTACACAGAGAGCTGGTGCTTTACTACGGACTACACTGAAACTATTTTTCAGGTGACAGAAAGTTGAAGAAATGTGCCTGCCTTCTACAGACCTTTTGGTGAGCTTCAATTAAAAAAAAAATAAAATAATCCACCCCATAAACAGAAAACAGCAGTAGCATCATCTTCATCCTCTCTTAGGTTTGGGCTGTAGGGTCTGCACTTGACTCCTGCTGTTTGCACCACACATTCACAAAATGTAGGTGAAACTGATAAATACACAGAGACAAATAATAGGTAGACAGTATAATAATACAAGATGGATTTCCTTTGAAAACGAAACTAAGGAAATTTTCTTGAGAGAGGAGGAGGAAGCACTCCCTACGATTTAAAACCAGTTCTGGGCCATTTGCAGTTTTAAAGACATCTGGAGCTCGTGTTTTGTCACTCACAAGACTCTTTTGTAATGACAATAGGTTCAGCTGGATGGGTACAATAGGTCCTGGAGAAGATGCAGTGCCTGAGGCCAATGGAGGCAAGGTTGCTCGTCTGGGAAGGGCTGCCTGTAGTGCTGGGTGTCAACCAGCTCCTGTGGCAGGCTCCAGCCTGTCTCTAGGAACGGCTAGGGCTTGACACCAGCTAAGCATCTCGCTGACACCCTATTACTACTTTGCTGTCTACAAGTCTTTTCTGCTTCTGAAATCACCCCAGACTCTTTTATGAAGCACTGAATCTCAGAAACGTGAAAAGGAAAAAGCACTCGTTAAATTCTCTGAAAATTGAAGTCAATACAGTTCTTATCAAGAAGCGGATACAAATTATTTGAGTTTCCTCAAAACACAATTCTTACACTGTACTGTGCTTGTGGTGTTCGATGCCCCACTATTAATGGACTGTATTGTATTTGTTTAGCAACATTACTAATCAGCAACATTAACATCTGTTTAATAACCAGTCAGTTGGTTTGCATCTTTAAATTGGGTTAGCTTGGTTTTGCCTCCTCATTATGAGAGAGAGAGAGTCAGGCCTCTTGAAAACACCTGTTCATTATACTTCAAGTAAAAGTATTCTGCCCTAAGGAGAGTTCAGGAGGATTTCGTCTGAACAATGATGCATCCTCAGTGCAAACAATTAAAGGAGTAAATTTTTCAGGGCCTTTGAATTACATACCTCCAAAACAAAACACATGAAAACAAAACAACAAAAAAATCTCCCCACAAAACAATATTCTGTTTTCCTGGATTTGAATAATGAATTGTGTTAACAGAGGGAAGAGGAAGACAAAAAACTCCAAAGCCCTGAAAGAAGCATACTGTGATTTTCAACAGTGTCCTCTCAGGAGGTATTTCTATTGTATTCATACATATACTAACATGCTAAATGTAATCTCTGGACTGAACATCTACTGGTATCTACTGGACTGCTCTCTTTAATGGATTGGTTGTTCTTAATTTTTTTCGTTTCTCCCCCCTTCCCAGAAGTCATATGACTAACACTCTACTTTTACAGACTCTTCTCCCAGATGCCTTTCTCCCTTCGTTCCCTTACATTTATTACTACAGCATAAACTCAAGGGTTGGAGACCCCACGCGATGCTCTCCTCCCAGCCAGATGCAGTAGCAGTAAGGAGCCCTGGCCATGCCCAAATCTTGGGCCTCCAGGATGAGCACCACCAGGGCTCACTGCATGACTCCCCAGTTGGGAGGGTTCCCTTCACCAATGCTAGCACACAGGGACAACGAGGAATGAACGATTATGTTAAAAAGACTGGAAAGATCTACTGCAGGGGAAAGTGCCGTGTACCTCTGGAGCCGAGCCAATGGCCCAATCAGGTTGGTTCAACGCCTCCACTGAAGGGATGTTTAAAACTGGATCACACAATCACAAGAGAGCCAAGATGCCACCAATCCTTGCTTTCCGAGGTTTCTCCTTCTTGCCTACTCCTAAATGCGGCTCTCACATCTACTCCGTGGCCTCAGAGAGCCTACACACAGCCCTCTGGGAATCTCTTGAGTTTTCAGTCAACCACCACTGCATAAAGGCACTGGATGCTTTTTCTGCCTGCCGGAAACTACTTCTCTCTACCCTGAATGGCAGAAGGGTGCAACTAGTCTCAGGAAGCAGCAAGTATTACTTGGTTTCCTTCAGCAATTCCACACACTGCTGTAGCACCCAAGTTACCTGGCCAGTGAGGTAACTCCCGTAGCTTGACCTGGCACAACAGAGACAAACGCTTGCCGATAGGCACCACAGTAATTCAATTAACTCTTGGGAAGAAGGCATAGGTGATGGCTGTGCAAAACACTGAACTGTTCCTGACCTTGCCCTCAAAAAAAGAAAGTTCAGTTCATTTACTCAGCTTTTATATCACCTCTTATTACCCTTCAAACACCCTTGGAGATAGATGAACTTGCCTAAGGATTACTCAAATATAAAAGGCTGGAGCCCCTGAGAGCAACTAGAAAATCTGCCCCCAAACAAGTAAGTCTGGGGATACTTGCACCCAGTTGTGATTTCTGCTTTTTTCTACACCAGCAGCGTTACTTTTTGCATCCCGCTTTTCAGCCCCCCAGACGGAGCTGCCAGGGAGCCTGAGAAACTTGCCAGTTTTATTGTGTCCAAAAGCCATCCTGGCACCCATGGCAATTCAACATCTGATTTCTGCGCTCTCTGTTTTTGTATCAATTGATAGTCCATTTTGGAAAGAAACTGAAAACACTTAATAAAACCATTTTATCAGAGTGGAGGTAAATGCAAGATAGCAAATAATCCTAAGAGACGGATGTATCTAAGTATGTAAGGTGCAATAGCTGGATGTTTTTAAGAGTCTGTGAACACTTACACATACAGGCATCTTAAAACCAGTGATCCAATGCAGTATGATAGGTCCTACATCCACTCAGTGCTCTCTTGACAGTGAACATGAGGATGAGAAAAAAAAACACCTCGACCACTTTGATCTTGAAAGGCAATTTTGAGGCTTTCTAGGGCTTTCTGTTTATTTTAAACTCTTCTTAGAGACTGAACTCAGATATCTGGACATCTGCTTTTCTGTAACTGTTTATAATACATTGGTTGCTAGTATGGTGAAGGTAGCAAAGAATTAAAAGGAGCCCTTTATTCTGCTTTAGACAAGTAGTAAGCTCTGAGGGCTTTATTAATTGATATTTTTTCTTTCTTTTTAAAAAGAAAACCCCCATACTCAGCAGGGAAAAGTTTCCCTTGATTTCCATACTGCAAAAAAACCACAGCTCAGCTAAAACTTGGTTACTTAAATAAGCAAACTTGCTAACACCTTAAAACAGCTGAGAAAATCCCCCTTCCTGAATGCTGAAAGAACTCATACAACATACAGTGGCAATATACGTGGGAAGAAAATTTTACACACATTTAAGAGGAGAAAAAAAAACTTATGCTAGCTCTTAGCATCTTAGGCCATCCTTACTTAATTAGACTATTTGAATTACTCTAGTTTAGTTTTCAGTGAATATAGATTTTCTACTAGTTTCTCATTGCCAAACCTGTGGCAAGCACAAAGACAGAAGGAGCCAACAAGCTCAGCCTTAAGTTTTCTAAATAGCACCTATTGATAGTTTCTCCAGAAAACGTTACCAGTGATGTCACACATATCAAGTATCCCAAGAAATACTATTAGCTCAAACAGCAATTTTAGTAAGCTGAAAGCTTCTTCATTTTGCATGTGAAGAGGTGATGTCATGAAAATTTTCTCTCTTAACAGCACAGGTTTGTTACATATCAAAAAGAAGATCTGTTATATGTCACATAGTGGGAATTCCTGGCTATGATTTTAAAAAACCCTACACATTAACATAAGTGTCACTGTTGTCATAATCATGCAAGACTGACATGTAAAGCAGCTATAGATTTAGACCATGGTGGCCTCCATACAGTATATAATCTCTACACTGTAATAATGAAATAATTTAAAATACAATGTGTGATGAGCTTCTTTAGACCCACGTCACCCTTGAGAATCAGACTGGCACCCCTCATGTTGACAAAATTGTGCCTTTATGTAGTCAATATAAAAAAAAGTAATGAAATTCATTAACCAGAGTAAGTGAGATCTCTCAAGTTTTAAAAATAATACAGATGTGTTGTGAATCACAACAGAGCCATTGCAGAAATCATCATTACTGTTCAAATAATTAATAAGCCCAGGCTTCCAAAACATGAAATGCCATGGCTTCAGCTTCTGAGTCACTGTGTGGAACTGCTGCACAAAGAAAACGAAACACAGAAATTAAATGACCCGAGGACTTTTTTTAAAATAAAAGGGCATAGTGGGGATAGTCACAAAGTTTTGTATTAAAAAACTAAATATCTTTGCTGAACCCAAGAATCATTGCTCAGAGAAGTTTTTGTTGTGTGTAGGCAGCTATCAGTAGTTTAGCATCTCCAGACAGTCATGTACTTCTCACAACATATACCCACTGATTAGTGAAGAGCAATTATTTATAAACTAGCAAAAGGTGCAGTTAGCACATTTTTACGACACTGTCTAAAGCACTTGCTGGTGCCCTTCCTAAAGCTGCAGCAGTGGCCAGGCTCGAGCAGGAAGCTGCCAAGTGTTCCCAAGCAGACTAGGAGCTGCGTGCACCTTACAATGCAATCCACCTCGCCACTGAAAGCGCCGCTAAATCGCCTCTCTCCTTCCAGCTGCCAACTGAGAAGAGTTAAGAAATGTGTTTCTACAACAGTGGCTGTGAGCAGCCTTTACTGGCGTACCTGTTTCGTCGGGCGAGCTTGGTGAGGCGCTGTCCTGGGACAGCGTAGTCCAGCTGGAGTCCTCATCGCTTGGAGCCAGGTTTTGAATCCTATGGAGGGCACAATCTGTTTTGGCCCCGGTTTTTGGGTGGTCTTTCTTAGTCTCAGGGCTTGACGACACCGTGGCAACCTGGCCATCCTCTGGGCTTGACAGCTTGTTTTGTTTCCGGGGCAGGGCTTCCCCATTGACAATAACGGTAGAAGTCTGGCTGTTGCTTTGTGCAGATTTATCTTCCATTGAAACAAAACTCTGCTCTAGCTCTCTGGTAGATGTCTCTAGATCTGCATAGTAGTTCAGGAAGCTCTTGGTCCTCCTTGGCTGCGAGGGCAGTATTTCACAGCCAGAGGAATCCTGCGGGATCGGCTCTTTGCCTTCAAACTTCTCAGAAGTTACGTTTATGCCTGCAGTGGTACTGAGGTTTTTGTTGGGATCCTGCTGTCCCTGCTCGGCGGCTTTCCTGAGCTGGTTTTCTCCATTCTTCACCAGTTTTATGTTGGCAGAACTGTTACCCAGAAGGGGCTGCACTGCTGGATCGGAAAGACCCATGGCTGTCTGAATATTAGTCAGCGCATATTTTTTCCTGCACTTTGGAGGAGTGCTGTTCTTGGCCTCTGTGTGCCTGATTTCTGCATTCAGAAGTTCATTGTGAGAGGAGCGCAGGTTAAGGGTGTTTGGCGGGGTGGCGGGGTTGTTGCGGTTCACAACGTCTGTCGTGCTGCCGCTTGCCATAAACACTGCCAATGCGTCCACACCGGAATCAACTAGAAAAACAAAAGAAATAGTTGTGAAACATGTTCATTACACACACTATTTTGCTAGGGCTTCTGGTCAAGGGATGCGGCACTTTTCGTAATTGTTTTATAGTAGGAAAATTACCACAGCCTAAGTGGGTAAGAGAACAGACAAAAGCTTAGCTTTATTTTTATTTAATAAAATAAAGAAAAACAGAGGCAGAAAAAATATAGAGATTGTCAGGACCACAAAGCTGAGAAAAAGTAGAAAGCTTGACCTATATACAAGGCAGTTTTAGGGCAGTTTCTTCATTGTCTGACTCTGCTGCAGGAAGGCTTGGGGACAGAAGAAGTGCCCTCTGCAAATGCCTGGAAGTGCAGAAGTCATCCTTACCATCATTTCATTTTAGTATTTCACCTCTGTCTCCGATGAGGAGGGGAAGAACTCCTCAAGCACTCATCACTAGGAAGCAGAAAATCTGAGAAATTTCTAAGCAGACCACAGGCAGATGCTGCTCCTTTTTCATCTAGGGTAGAACTGAAGCACTGTTAATTTTAAGCCTTAATTTTAATTAATTAATTTAATTAATGCTTAAGTATATTTATATATTCTAAATATAATAATATATTACTTATAATTAATATGATAAATCAAAATAATTAAATTAATTAATACCATTAATGTTAAATTTAAGGTCAGTGGTTGCCTCTTTATACCTATATATTCTTTGCTCTTTTGTCTTTTTCTCCCCACTCCCTGTCTGTTGGTTGGTTGGGGTTTTTTTCTTTCAGAGGGAGCTTGAGGGTCAGAAGGTAGGGAATACAAACAGTAAATTATTTCACAAAGGTGTATTTGATTTGTGTGAGGAGGAAAAAAAATCCCTTGACAAAACATCCTGCTCTAATTCAATAAACTTTAAAAATTTCAAAGGTGAAGATAGCTCACTATTTCTACAGCTCACAAAGTTCAAACTTAAGGATAAAACATACATCACAGTTCAGTGTACACATACTCCATCATTAAATGAAACCATTCTTTTGTCTACTTGTAGACAACTTTCTTATTTTTGTTAGCCAGGGGCACAGCTCACATTTTAAACATTTTCTGAAAAAATATTAAGTTTATTGAGGGAACAGATTTTTAGACTATGAAAAATGATCAAAAAATGTAATTTTTGTATTTTTTTAAAAAATATAATTTTCCCTGTACTGTTTATTTATGGCTACCACTAATCTGCACAAATAATTCATGAGCAGTAGTAACTGTTGTTTGACACCTGGTGACCAAATTAGAGGCCAATTAATAAATCACTCCCATCTGTCACAGCATGAAACGCCCTTTCTGTTGTTCCTAATTCTCAGATACCACTGGCTGCTTATATTGCACATAAAAACATGTCTGGGGTTTATCCAGGAATTAAAAGCTGTAATCTGAGCTAGCCGATGACAGAACATTCCAGCTGAGTTGTGCTGCATCCCTGTATATTTGATATATGACATAACTGCTGTACAGATTTACAAGAGATTAAATATATGGGTTTTAAAAGAACATATACATAAACACAGAGTGAAAAGGAGCACTTGATAACATTACCTAAATGCATGCACAGTTGCTAGTGTTCCCTCCTCTTTGATGTGCTCTTAAAGCTGCACACTTCAAACATCATTCCAGTTCATTTAAAACCAAGCAGATCAAATATACACTTCATTCCCCGAATCACCCACCTAGAACTTCTAAAAATCGTTTAAAACAGAATTTAAACTAAATTTTATAAATTTTCCTGCCTGCCATTTTCTCAAGCCTCAGTCCGTCAGTCTAGACCAACTGCAAATTCTGCAGAAGAAATTATCACCCCATGCACACTGTGCAAGAGCCATCAGCTTAGGTAACAGTTAACAAACATCCTACAGACAATTCCAGCTTTAGCCACAAAACACAACCACGAGATCATTTAAAGGAACTTTGTAAGTGTCCTTCTCATATAAACACATCAATACATGTTGCCTTCTGCGTCTTACCTAAAACCAACCAAGTATAAAGCAAGCAAGGTCACATCTGACACTACATGTTACCAAAGCACACGTTTTAATCTAAAATACATGGAACGGCCTGTGTTTATGGACCGGCTGCTTCGTATCTTTTCTGAATCAGTTAAAAGTCCAACAATCTGGAATTCATGGAATTCACGGAATTCACGTTAAAAAAATCATTTAACAGAGCAGGATAATTTTGACTCACAGCCTGACCTTTAAAACTTACGGAACTGCACAGTACGTACAGATTTCACTGAAATATATTTTACTTTATGCTTTGGCAAATTAAAACAAGCAATGAAGTTTTTCATCAATTAATACAATTGCCACGACCTGGAACAAGACTGAAATTTATTGTTTGCCTTTGTTAATCATGCAGCCTTTGCCACTATTTTTACCACTGAACAAATTTCTTAAAAAATAACCTTCCTAGATAAAGCTTAAGTATCTGCCTGCCAAATTATCTCTAGCCAGTCTCCTGCCATTAGCATGTCACTTATCAAAAATATAATAAGCACACAGAAACACTGAAACAAAATGTATTATGTTTTACTAGTGTGTTCGATAAAGCTCCCCCACTGATTTATTGAACATTGGCACATTGATCACTGACTGAAGCAAAGACTCCAGAAGTCTTTGTGACCCATGCAGTGTTTGTAAATTGGGTGCTAAGCTGGGCTGGTGTACGATCATGAGCAGAAAAATGTCAAAATTAATCTTTCACTAGACACTATCTCCCTTTCTGACCCCATTTCAAATGATCTATTAATCAAATCATCATGATCAAATGATCAATGAACAAGCAAATAGTACCACGAGGCACGCAGTGAGCAGAGCAGGCTGTCCGCTCAAGGGACAGGTGCCTGCTCACTGGCTGTCACCCTGCACTGCCAGCCAGGCTCTACGATGCATGCACCTGGTTTCCCTTTGCTCTTGGAAACAGATATACAGGTGAGAAAAAGGGAAGCAACAAAAGAGGCAAATGGAAAGTAAGAAATACAGATGGGAAAGGGCCGGTCTTGCATCTCAATACCAGACCAGGACTAACTGAAGTGCTGGAAAACAGCTGAATGCAAGGAAATGCTTAAACATACTGAAGAAATCCTGGATTGCCTAGTAGAACAGCACAAGGAAAAAGAATGATAGCTTGTCCCTCCTCCCTTATACAGTACACTGTGATGCTCAAAACACGTCACTCTTCCCAGAGGAAGCACATTCCAACTTTCTAATTAAAAGCTTCAAGGAAATGCAAATTCTTCCTGTGCCTGTAATTTCAAGCCCTAAATTCCCATCACTGACTTTTCCTGTGATTTTGCCTCTCCCGCCGACCCTGCCTCCCTCCCCCAGGGGTACCTTACACAGGCTGGTGCTGTGTCCCCACCTGCTACCCAACACCCTATGCCAGGGGTCCTGCACCCAGGGGCTCTGCCACAAGCAGATCCCACCCCCCCTGCTCGGGCAGCTCCTTGCACTGCCTGGCTACCAGCAAGGACATCGCTACTGGCACAGGGCACCCTTTTTTCAACTCCTCTGCCTTTTGCTAAAAAGCAAACGCAGATAGACAAGCAGGCCAGGAATCACTGATTTGATATGTGTATCTCACCTAAAGCAGGTGAACAGTGGTAAGTTGTAAGTCAGCAAAAACAGGGTATTGTAATAAAAAATACTGGACTCTGGTGGTGCATAAAGACAGGATGTAAGCAGGTAGACGTCACAGCAATTCATTAATGGTTTTAGCTTGCTTACTTTTTGAAACAAATGACAGTCCCAACTGCATACTTCTAACATTTAGAAACATACCCACAGACACAGGTTAATACACTTTCACCACAATAATGTGAAAGAGAGAAAATGCCATTGCAAACAGAAAACAGGGCATGAACAATTTGTCTTTATCTCTAATAAGACTTTTTTGCATTGTATTGTTTAGGGTAGTTTTAAAAAAGCTGAAGAGAGTTTATTCAAAAAGGCACTGTTAAAAAGAAAAGAAAGTGCTTGCTCTTTTTCATGTGTAAGTGCAAAATCAAAGCAAAATACGGGCCTGGGAAGAAGAAAGAAAAATAAGAGTATAGTTTCACGTATTTGCATAGCAGAATCTTTTAAAGGGCATCTGACCTGGAAGTACTTCTGACATGGCTCACGGGGCGTCAGCAATGCATCAGGAAATAGATTATAATTTGAAATCTGAAAAGAGGGATCATTTAAGAATTAAAACCAAAGGAAAACACAAAATAAAAATACCACATTTCAAAAGCTCCTGAGAGATGTTAAGCATTCTAAACAAACCCCAAAACATAACAGTGAGGATCTTCTGAGCTTTCAACGATATTTGACAGTAATTAAAGTATGGGAGAGGCTAGTCTACAGCAATTTAAAACAACTATGACATTTTTCTTAATATACGCTTTACTAGGAGCACAAGTTCAACAATATTCTCCAGTTTTAATCAACACACCATAGCAAAACCTTCATCCCGTTAGAAAATTTGAGTTTTTCCCCAATTACCCAACTACAGCTTACTCATACAGCAGCACTGGTAAAAATAAACACAGCAGTAAGGCATGTGCACATGAAAATTCGCAGAATGAGATCCAGCATACGAAACTAAGCAGCATAGTCTGCAGGGCTGATCCTACAGAAGGGAATCATAAAAAGCAAGCTAGGCAGCAAGCTCCTGTACAGGACCCTTTCCTGGCCATCATCTTATAAAGTAAGCCATTTTGCCTTAAAGTCTCTGGTTTGGACGTGAATGACACGCACACTATGAGACAAGGTGTTTCTATGCACTTATGACTATTACTGCCATTGTGTCTAGGAAACATAGGAAATAAATAATACAACCTTTTCATAAAGCTGATTCCCTTTCTGCAAGGGTAGCTGTTGAGTACAAAACATTTAATGACAAACTCATGCCACAGGGCTACAGCCTCTGGTCCTGTACAATTTGGCTCTATATAAAGCCTAAGCAGCTGAATAAGACGCCTGTATTATACAATGATTGCAACTCAACACTAGCTAACTCCTCCTGCTTCAAAGGGTAAATTCCAATGTTAAGATACTAAATCTTAGGTATGCTAACACACTGTCTTCTCACATCTGCATTCATTCAACTAGGACCAGCTAAATGGTAATAGTTAAACAGGGTCAGCTGAAAGCACCCTAATGAAGTCTAGATTTACATTAATGTAGCTGAAATCAGAATTGAGACTAGAACCTTTCTTAGTGGCATCATTCTCCTTCTTGCCAACATATCTACACTAATTCCAGGGAACATTAAACACTTTCAGAACAAAAAAGGAAGGAAAACACTTGAATGAAGTGCTGTGGTAGATCAGAGCAAACAACGATGTTCCTACAGCCAGTGGTATTCTTCTCATTGCTCCCTCTAGCAATGACATCTCTGCTGGACTGAGCTTAGAAGCTAGAGAGAGAGAGAGAAAGCTCAGCAAAGACAGGAAAGCAAATTCCTATGGTGGGCAGAGCAGTTCTGGGAATGCAAGAGCAGGAAAGGAGCAGGGCTGCAAGCAGCTTGCACGCGTGCTGTCAAACCCATCTGCGGCCTCTTCCACACAAACCTCTGAGTTGCTGAGGATGAGAAGGACCTCTCAAGATCGTCTAGTCCAACACTCTTGCCCAAGCAGGGAATCACTGCTGCCCTCTCCACTCCACCCTGGCTCTGCCCTCACATCAGAACAAAATTGCTGCTGCGACCTGCTTGCTAAATTCGTCTTCTCCCATTTCCAGCTATTTCTGTTTCACCTACTCCTATTGAAATCACCATCCAGTAACCAGCTCTCTGTCCTGGCTCCTCTACCCCCAAGAGGCACCCTGCCAGCCCCTGCTGCCACAGTAATGACATCTTTCCTTTTAGAGCTAACCATGCTGCCAACCGACTGCAACAGCCTAGCAGCAGTGCTGTCTCTGTTCCAGTGAAGCTCTTATTACTGGAAATCCATAATGCTGATCTGTCTTTAAATAATTTTATTAAGGAAAAAACAACCTTAGATCCTGCAATGAGTGCTAGTATTCAAGTGGAGTATGCCTTCCCATTTGCCATTTTTTCTCACCACCTTCCCACACAGCAAAATTCCTCATCCAGCAAAAATTCAGAGACAAGATGCCTCTTAGAATCAGATTCTAACAGCTAAAAAGGAAAAAAAGTAAAATTAATAATGACAAAAAGTAATGGCCTAAATTCATTAAGATAAATATATCTAAATAATCAGTGTATATTTGACTATCTGACTGAAACTCTCTTACAGATGACCTGGGTCATCTTATGCTACTGGAGTATTCTTAAATAAAATGATCACTTGGAGAAACAAAGAGCAATTCTTTCATTTATACAAGGCATAACCATGACATGCAATCACAACTAATCCTGCATTTAGTAAGGGAAAAAACAAGATGGCATACTAAGTCTTTTCTAAATTCAATTTTCTCGCTTTAATTAGATTCTTTCTCTCTCTCTCCGCCCCCCCCCCCCCCCCCCCCCCCCCCCCCCCCCCGTGCAGAATGGAACAATCTGGCAGGCAAAACCAGTGTTGTCATGGCAAGAAGATGCAGTGTGCTTTAGCTATTGGCTACTTGCAAGCACAGATAATAAGGCCTTCTGTCTTCGGATCTATACATTCACAGCAACCTTTGCTAAGTAAATCTCTGTCATTTTTTTCTAATCCTGCTGTGTAAATTAAACTCCTGAGGCTTAGCTTTTTTTTTTTTTAATTGACATATAAATTACTCAGTTTCTACAATAAAGACTATATCTCAGACTTGTTAAAATACTAACAACTCTATTTTAAATGCTAGTATAGAGCACGAGCATAAGCTTCATTGTCTTATACACAGAGACACAAACTGAGTAATAGCAACTCAAATTTCTGCAACTGTGATGACCAATAACTCAAGGAGAACTTGGTCTTCCATATCCTGCAACTTCAGTCTCAAGTGCCATCCACAGATAACTTTTACCAAGTCTGAAGGTAAACAATGCATAATCAAACCTGATCAGAATCACCAGAATCAAAGCATGATGCCACATGAAAAAGAAACCTAAGATAAGCCATCTCAGCAAAAAAAAAAAAAAGATAATCAAAATGCTCTGTAGGACAGGCAGCCTACCTATATGTTTAATGGAGTAACAGAAAGGAATCAACAGCCACGGATTTGGCACATAAAATGACTTAGACTGATTCAGACTGAGCTCAGACTAGGGATTTTTCAGCCCCTTGTAAATTTAGCTTAGATCAGTTGACAGCTCCTAAATCAGGAAAGCAAAACCACTCAAAAGATGATTGATTCCTTAACAGGGTTAAGGAAGCCCACAGGGCCCAGCATCAGCTTTCCAGCTGTTCGTAAAGGCACTAACCCAATACCGAGCTCTTTGATCCAGAGACACAGGCAGCAAAAGTAGGAAAGAGATTAAGCACAGGTCACAGCATTAGTAACAGAAGGAGCAAAAATGTTAACTGAGCCCCTATCAGATAAAATGGATGAGTTACGTTCCAGCATAGCATCTGTGCTGGATGCAAATTAAAAATAAAATAAAATAAAATGGGGGGGTGGGGGGGGGTGGGGTGTGTGCCCACGCGTGGGGGGAAGATGATCATCATTAACCACCTCCCACACATCTTGTCTGTGGCTCTGCTATTTGCAGCTTGCAAACACTCGACTGTTCCTGCAAAGCCTAGAAACAACACTGCATACTTGTGAGCACAATCCACTTCAGATTTTGGTTTTTAGAGGAACTACTAACTGCATGCACGGAAATGCAGACATTTCGGCTTCTCTTTTTAAACTAATACATTTTAACAATTAAACCTCTGCTTGCCTGGCATCATTTCACCTGCTACAACTTCACCTGCCCTCTGAATTACATATAATAAGTTTATGACTAGTTACACATTAAGCTTTTATCAAGGTTATTCAGAAATGTTTTTCTGCCCAAATTACCCAGACTGGTAGTAGTAGTTTTGACCCACCGATTATCACTTCTTCGTAGCAGAGATCTTAAAATGCATTTGAAAGGGTATGGTACACCAAAATTGTTTTCTTGTTACTATAAGGTTGTACTTAGTGTCTAATCAGGCTCTAGAGATGAAAATCTGAACATTAAATTAATGGGAAATAATCTTTCCGTAGACTCTCTACAAATTTAATGAAAAGAAATAAGGAAACAAAATATATATATAAATCAAAAGCATCAATATAAAGAATGAAAACTTCTAATTTCATTAATTCCTAAGTGTTCGCAAATAATTTCAAATTGGAAATAGTAAGCTGAGACCTGTGAGTAAAAATAAAAAAAGTCTAAGTCTCAGTGACAGAACAGAGCATTAGATTGACTGCCAGATTTTATAAAATGAAAATACCAGGGTTTTCAAGGAGAGGAAATTAAGATTTTGCACATTGACAAGATTGTGTCTGTTCCACATACATTAAAAACATTCTGTATCTCAGCTAGGTAAGGTTATTACACATGCACTTTTAACTACCTCTGCTAAAACTGTCTTAAAAGTTGGACTCGTATGTCCTACCCACATACACCTTGCTCCCACTAATGGAACAGAATGTACTTCAAAGCACAGGATGCATCAAACCAGAAAAAGTCTCCACATTTCTAGCCTGTTTTCCCATTAAAAGCTGAACTAAAATAAGGCTCATTACACAAAGTGCTACATCTCAGCAAGGCTGAAGGTTGCCTGCAAAGCTACACACTGTCTTCAACCAAACTGTAATGGGACAAATCATAAATACTTCAAAACATAAACCGTTTATAGAGTGAGTGTTGCAGTACTGCTTAAGCTGACAGAATGCCAAGAAATTACTAAAATGGCCATACCCTACCGTAACTCTCCCAATGTAATTATGGTACAAGAATACAGGAATAACTTTAATCTTGACCTGCTGTAGCAAGTAGAGCTCCTGGAGAATGCTGTTGTACTACACTGAGAAACTTCTACCCGTAGTGCTCATATATAAAACAAAACCGCATGCTCATAAATAAAACCAAAGTATCGTATTTGCTTTATGGTCCCCATAAACTAAGCAGATCAATCCGTAATAAAGTGGAAGGAGAACATAACAAAAAAGCAACTGCACTTACTGGCATCTATATTAATTACGCTGAAGTGTAGCTAAAAGGGGGCTCAGTTTCAACAAGCAGCAAACTTGGCTGTAGGAGACATTGAACGAGGGGAAAAGAACAAGCTACTAGTATAACTGAATGTCAACAGAGTCTTGAGTTCTTGATGTGCTAGCTAAAAATCCTCTACTTTTTTTTTTTTTTTTTTTTTTCTTATCTACAAACCCAGAGACCTTCACAAGGCACTTTTAACACCAAAGGAACTGGGGTTCCTATGAAAAGGGACAAACACACGTTGCAAATCTGGCACCATGGTAGCTCTCCACAAACATGCACAACCCCACTCTGGTCTCACCATGAAAAAGAAATAGACCTGTCAGGGTCCTGGGACCGGGATATTGTTTAATTATGCTAAGAAATAAAACCAAAAGTGACAATATGCATTCAGAGCAATGCATAGTTCCTAAACCAAGATTTTTATCTACAGGCTGAGAGTCAGCTCCTATCTGTGCAAACAGGCATGTATTCTGGGGCTTCACCAGGATCACCCAAGAAGTCTTGTTGAAGTTATTGTGCGAAACTCCGCATAGCTTCCTAGTAAAGGTAGAAACCTAAAGGAGAGGCTTTAGCAGGGAGAGCAATATATGGGTCTTTGGGTGCTTGTGTATTTTCACTCTATGTATTCCCTCCCACCTTTTCCTCAGCTAAGCAACAATAAACGCGGAGCTTTTCAACAGCTTTACAGAAAACTGTCCTGCAAAACATGATCTGAGCAGTGCTAAAGCTTGACTCTCATTTACACCAAAGTATCTTTTTCTGCAATGAAAAGGTTAGGAGATACAGGGCAGGATTTTGCAGATATAGAATTTTACTGGGATGCTCCCACCAATAATTGCACTGTGGATACACTCCTCCTGGTGGGTGAGGGTGCCACTTTGGGTGAGTTTTCTTTTCCTTCAGAAGCAGCTTCAAGCCAAGCCCACAGAGCTACTCCATGGTAGTTAGTGTTCACACCAACTCATCTTGGGATAATGATAGCAATGTAGTTACTGGCACTGGCTGCAAGACTGGAAGTTTAGGGGTTTTTGCAGGGGTTTACTGTTACTTATGTCACCAATCTCGCATTTGTTTATTTCACTGCAACAAAGCTAAGACTTTCCAGCAGTTCCACAATGCAACAAGCCCCTCGGCAAGATCAGCAGTGAGGGGCTGCCCAGTGCAAAGAAGTTTGCATCTGGGCATTCCTTAGGAAGCTGAAGAGACACAGGCAGAGCAAGAATTTGAATGTTCCTGGAGGGAAATCAAACCCCAAGTTTATAAAATCAACCCTGCTCTCTCTGCCCTCAAGTATACTGAATTATTTATAAGAGCACCTCTATCATGAGCAATGATCAGGAAGAATCAAGACTCCAACCTCTCCCCTCTCCAGTCTAAGGGAGCTGCTTCCTGTGAGGGATCCTCAATCTTGATTTATGAACATTCCATCTAAATGTTATTTCCAAAAAAAAAAAAAAAAAAAAAAAAAGTTTACTTGGGAAAAACAAACAAATCACCTTCCACCAGAAGTTTCTGAAATAAAATTCCAGTCAGCTCTAATAATTATATTGGCAGAATTATATCAAGAAATCATTCCATATGGACACTAGTCTGAGTCATTTTAAAATAAGAGATGCCTAACAGTTCAAAAAGAAATAAAGTCCACCTCTGCCTGCCACAAATCAAGAGGATGACTTAAGACTGGGAGATGTGGCACTGTCTTCTGTGGGCAGTGAGGGCTGGTCGTGAACCTCCAGGCACATGCAGGTCCCTTCTGCCCACGGAATGCTCATGTGCCATCACAGGCTGCACTTCCACCCTGGCATCCTCCAGAGGTCAACAGGTGCTGAAAACCACCACCCACAAACTCCTGCACTTCCTCACTTCCAAGGTCTTCTGAAAAAGCGAGCTGCCTTTTTTTTTTTTTAAAAAAAGGCACTCTCACAACGCAGTGCATTTTATTATTATTATTATTGTTGTTAAACCCTTCCTGAGCATCTAATGCCATCAGAATGGCACTGGAACCAATTCCATTTTCTCCTAAACTCTTTGTTCACATTACAGTATCATGCAAAATGCTACACTAAAGTAAATTAATTATTATGCTGAGGAAAGGATAATGCATGGACAACTCAATAAAAAGTTTTTTCCAGACTTACAAAATCCTTTTACTCTGCACAGAAAAAAAATTTTTAGTATGAAAGAAAATTCGAAGCTACCTAAACAACATAAACAAGTACCATGTTTTCAGAAAAGCTACTGCAGGCAATGCAGAAAAGTGGGTTTTATGAGTAAATATTAGAAAGATACAAGCAGAGCTCAGGAGAAATTCATAGAAGTAGTCTGTTTACAAAACCTAGCTTAGCAGTAGCTGAAGACTGTACATCTTTTACAAAAGCACAGAAAAAATACAGTCCAACAAAACTGCACACAAGGGAGAGTTAAGTCAGGACAAGCAGTGTTACACAAGAGCCAGGGATACACCCAAGACTGCTTTGCTTACTGTCAGTAATCAACGGAGATCATTGCTCTGTAATTACACTTTTTAAGTCTAAACTAGCACACACCTGTTAAATTCACAGCTTTCAATTTTACATTTTAAACATCTTGCTGTTTCTACATCTTCAGCACCTGTGTTTCAAATGCATTTCCTAGCACTGGGCTTCAAGTAAGCTGTTTTCTGTTTACATTGTTACCTGTTTTCTTGAGTATAAAACCTTTTGCTATTCTCCTAAGACCATGCACTATTATATACATTAAATTTATGAAATAATTCAACAAAACAGTCAATGTCATAAATGGATGACATATTATCTCACCACCAAAGCAGCAATACAGCTGCTGTACTCCACACAGACCTAATCCTGCCCTTCATAGCCTTTATTTAAGTATATACATATGTATGGTCAGAAGATAAAAGTCAGGTACTAAGGCTTAAGGCTGCACCAAGTCCTTAATGGTACATTAAGACTGCACATGTGAATGTGAAACAATAGCTGAGTTGGTGCAACTACATATTATTTATGCAAAGAAAACAAAAGCAAAATTATTTACTTTACCAGCACTTTCACTGAGATCTAATCTGCTATCAGAGATTTCATTATGATCCGCATTTCCCTAAGACTGGGTAATTTCAATAGCATTATTGTTGGATGTCCAAAGCACTTATAATGCTAGGCACCGGGAAGTTACACAAACCATACAGTAACAAAACCAAAAAATAAAGCAAGTTTCCTGGCTTAGAAACCCTGACAGTTTAAGGAACCGGAAAACTTGGCTTAACAAAAGCATAAAGCAACCATGAAGTAGATATTTTGATATCTGTCCTCAAACAGAGTGAGCTGTGGCGCCAGCTGGTTCTGACGCAAGTTTCAGCCCTGGCAGATGATGCGAACCGCAGCGTTACCCCAAGCAAACAACTTCACTTCTTCACTGTCTGCAACTGCTCAGACAACAGGAAAACCATCCTAAGGTCTTCTGATAAGAATTTACTGCTCATTACTTGTTCTCCCTAAAGAGGAATGGGAAAGACTTGAGCACCTACCTCTACAGTAGATCATTTTAAAGCTCTGAGCCTAGGCATGAGACATGGATATCATGCACAAGAGGACATGTTTGGAGGCTAGTGTCTAGATTTGATGTCAAGTGATTCCGACAGATCAGTCTAATTCTGTACTCCTGCACTTGACAACCAGAGACCTGTCAAAACTGTAACAACCATTTACTTCCTCCATTCTAGTACAGACAATATCCCAACATCAATATCAAAGACAAACTCTCTGAAAAACTAGTCTCTAAGTTGGCTCTGATGCACCACTTTAACAAACACCTTCATGGCATCTATGACTAATCTGCAGCAGAGACTAAACATGCTTTACCATTTCACAGGATTTAGCCTTGGGGTTAGGGAAAACCCCACAAAGTCAAGCTCTGAACACAGGACCTCACCATACAGTTCCTCACGCCTGATGGTGAAGCCACCATAGGATGTCCGGGTCCTGCTACAGTTGTAAGCTCTCACTTCAGTTTACTACTTGCATCAGCCAACACAAGTATGTGTGGAGCTGGATGCCTGAAGTGATTGAGGCTTATAAAGAAACGTTTAAAAGAACAGAAAGAATGGTACAGAAGTGAGAGTTTCTTAAGCTGGCTCTGATGCCAGGAAAAGCCATGTGGGATCATGCTCTTCCATTACAGCAGAAAGAAGAGTGAATACAGAAATTAACCTGCCACAGCTTCACCTCAGCAGTCTGAGGGATCAACAGAAAGTGCACAAGAACTAGCAGCCACATGGAGTTGGGGCACTACCCCACACAGCTTTCCAGGGAAGATCACATCAGCTCATTTCACACAGCCTGCCCTGTGGAATCAGTGCAGTGTGGTGGCTGCCATCTGCACTAACATGAGAGATGTCTACTTATTCAACGGAAGGTGCAGGTAATAAATTTTAGTAGTTGCCTTTGCACTTTTACAGAAGACAACCTTCAGTAAGAGACATGTAATATAGTCCAACAGGATACAATTTGGAGGAAAAAACAACGTGAATAACACTGAATTTGAGTATATAAATAATCTGGAGACGTTAGCTGCAGTTGTAAGCAATTAAAGCTGAAGAGCACAGTGACATTTTGGGATAAACTAAGTCATTTGTTAATAATTGGTATTAAAAACTTGGTATGGGAGTGAAGAGGAATAGCACCTAAACTTACTTTTGAACCCTATAATAAATGAAGTTG
Source organism: Falco naumanni (assembly GCF_017639655.2). Lineage (NCBI taxonomy): Eukaryota > Metazoa > Chordata > Aves > Falconiformes > Falconidae > Falco > Falco naumanni. The sequence goes on from NC_054054.1 coordinate 54,851,548, forward strand.
GAGACCTTGAACACAAAACACAGCACACTACACTAGACTTGGTCAAGTCACACCACAAGTCGCTTTTTAAAGTTCTAGAAAACACCTTTGCAGTTTAAACATAAATCAATACACTTATCATTTGGGTGCACACATCGGAGAACTGGCATTGATTAGAGTATGTCGGCATCCTTTATAAATACTGTTGCAAAATTTATAAACTTAGTAGCCTTCAAAAGTAATAAAGCAACAAATAAATTAGACCAATTGCATACATACATGAGCTGCTTGGCCGATAGTGAGCCCCTGGGTACCGCCTGCCCATAGTGCCAGTCAGCACATTACCACACGCTGTCAGCTGCTTTCAAAGTACAGATCGAAACGCTTAACTGTGGGAGAAGAAAAAAAAAAAAAAAAAGAAAGTGAAGATTTAGTACAACAGCTGTATCTTTTTCATTAAAATGCTAATGACCCCTACAAATTTCAGGATAACTACATCTATAAATTATTCATAGTCATGTTGTCAGAGGAGATGAACTGTTGTGCTATACATGCAGCACACATTTATTAGTAGTGGTTGGCCTCCATTAATAAGCTCACATAAATTTTAAGGCACAAAGATGTCTCAGGTCGTACAGTAGCTTCTGTTGGCACACGAGACAGACAGAACAACAAACACTGCAATAAAGAGCTTGCTTTTGCCTTCAAATACAGTTAGCCACTAGGTGAGATTTAGTAACAATGCCATCTTAAATTTTGTGAAGCAATCATTAACCAACAAGTTTATGAACAGTTTGTTATAGAAACAAAAAACTTATCCATGCTACATAATGCTGATCACCTTGAATCTGTCCCTAAAATCCAAAGTGTCTTTACAAGAATGCAGGTTATTTACTAGTGTATCAGTTTTCTTGAAGTATCAAAAACTGAAGTAAACAAGAAATGCACGGCACATCTCAGGGTCAGTTTGGAATAACAAATCACAAATCCAGAGTCTTAATTGAAATGCTACTGAACCTGTCAAATAACTAGCGTAAAATCTTTTAGTCTAAAAACAAGTTCCATTGTTTCTTTTGTTGGTTTAATACTTTGTACTAAAAATCAGCTTTCAGCTGATTTTCAGCTTTACCTTTTCCTTAGTCTATCTGAATAGCCACCATGTTCCTAGATATCTTCCAATGCACACTGCATGTCAACCACGCAATTTATAAAGATATGTTTCCTTTATTTCATTCTTTCCCTTCCTGGAAGGGTCAAAAAAAGTAGCAAATTCTGGGGAGCATTTTTCCCTGAGTCATTAAAGATTTTTACTGTCTCAGGCTGCAGCTGCAAGCATAGGCTTGCAGGTAAAGTTCTCCATTATTTCCCAAATGAGTGCTGACAAAGCACGTCCTGTTCAACTCTCTTCAATGAATGAAGTCCAGTGAATCAATGAGATGGTAGTCTTGCAACAAAAAGGAGAATTCTGTCTGTTACGATGAAAAATGAGTGGTAAACAGCAAAATTAACATCCAAACAGAAACCCCTGCATTTCTTTTGCAGGAAAATATGGGACAGCTCCTTGCCGTGGGCCAAACAGACCTTTCCAAACTTCTGTGGTGGCCTACTAATTCAACACATTACAACACTGTGCAAGGAAACCGGTTGCAGATGGTCGTTTCCCCTTTCTTATCTATAGGAATAATAAACACACACACACACACACACGTATTTATTAGTAGAAAAAAATTAAAGTCTCCCCTCACCCCGCATTCATCAACATTTTTAATTCCCCCAAATACTTATGCACCAAGTTCATAATTCATAGCAGAATACAGCAGAACAGCCCTTAGCCATGCAAGGATTGAAAAAAAATGTACTAAGGGGAAACAAAAATTATAGCTGGATGACAGCATTTACAATTCTTTTCCCTAGCTTCTGAAAGAACTGATCAGTATGTATGGAACTGAAAGATTACTCATTTTTCATAAACGTATTCTTGTCTTTCTAGAAAGCGTATACTTTTCTAAAGCGGTTGTCATACTCACTAAATTATACTGAATGTCTACACTCGGAAGCACACTATTCCTTCCCTATCTAGCAGCACAGCATTAGAGAGGGCTTTCTGTGCCATACCATAATAAAAAAACCTAACAGATATGAGCTAGAAATCCCAAACTCCACAATTATGCTCTCAAACAGCTGAATTAAACCAGAATATGGTTCTCCTAAGGAGGTGTGTCCACCATAGGAATAAACCACTCTTTGGAGAGGTCAGGTTGGACCCAAAGGTACAACCATTTTAAATACGACATTTTAAAACCACAGAAATCTCAGTAGAAAAGACAACATAAGGATGTATTTTCATTATAGCAAAAGTTTCATCAGTTACTACATAAAATGGGAACTGCAAAGATTTACAACCTGGATTAAAGCCAACTAACTAAAGTCAATTTAAAAGCAAATGCCACACAGTAAGTGAAGTTAAAATGTCCCGCAAAACAACAGTGGCACTGAATCGTATGTACCAGCAGGGACATGCCCAGATCAAGACAAAGATGCTGTTTGGGTTTTTTTTTCCTGGGTTGTTTTTTTTTCCCCCAAGAACCATCTTTGAATTGCGACCAGAATAGCCAAAGTGACCTGCCTTTTAAACACATCCATTCACCCAGGCAAATTCGGAGGGACTCGTGAGCTTCAGCAAGCTCAGTGAACTCCTACAGAAATATAAGTGACCTTGTTGGTATCCAAATGCCAAAACTAAAGCATCTGAAAACTAGCGCTTACTTTCCATATACATCCATGAGAACAGTGAACAAAATGCAAGGAGGTCTCAAATATTCCTTTTGGAAGATCCAAGTACAATATATGTACAGGTTTAGATGTCCACAACTGCACATAAATCTGAGTTAAACCTGAACGTACCTAATATGTCAGATCAAGTCTTCTTAGTATTAGTTTTTAACCCACTCATCCACATTTGTTTTGTAACAAATGTTTTTGTAGCAGCTTTCTAGGTTTTTTGATGATTATTCTACTGCAAAAATGCTTTAAATATGTTTTATAGTGATATTTACATCTTTCTAGTTACATTTAAAATTATACATACATAAATGCACATATAACTCTATGGTTTCTTTTCAAGAAGTATTTTGATTTGGCTCTCCCTGAAGATTTATTTTTTGTCCTTTCTTGGATGATCTTCCCTGCTGTGTTCCAGGTGACCTGCCCCATGCTGCAAGCAATTACAGACAACCACGGAAACAAAACCTAAGCACTACCATTGCATACCTGCCACCCAGGGGAGTACCTGAAAGATCCCACTTCACCTCACGCCACATGTTTTCTTGGAGCTGTGGTGACAGAGCTACCAGCTACACATCATCACCACACAAAATGAGGGCATAAATCATATTGCAGAGAGGCCTGCCATGACCTTCAGCTGAAACGGTCATCTTTCTAAGCCACTTTCTTTACAGAGCTTCTTTTTAGATTTTTGTAACTGCTACACAAGAGCTTCATTTTACTTTTATTAAACTTTTGACCCTGGGGGAGGGGGGGAACCTCAAAAAACCAAACTAAATTCTGGTGCCTTTCCTTTTTCTTTAAATGAGAGAGTCAAACCAAGAGTTATGTCTGTATAGTAGGCATACAGCATCAGGTTTGCTTGAACTAATTCCATTATCTTTTGTTTGAGAACAAAGAAGGCATGGCCCAACCTCCACACTTTTAATGGACATTAAACCTTTTCTGGGTTTCACCCAAATTTATTTGTTCATGCGTGCTGCTGCTTATGAGGGTATTAAGTGGCCAGCTGACTCCTTGACCTTCCCTGGTTCTCTCCAAGCAGCATTTGCTATAAGCACGTGTGCATTCAAACACAAATATAAGTACATTCATTCTGGCTGCTATAACCTCATACAATAGGTTGCTAGCAGACCTACCCTCACATGCCCAAGAAAAACAATACCAAAAAAAGCCGCAAAAGATGTGCAAATTACCTACAGAAGTCATCCAAGTCTTACTGACTACATCATTCAACGCTCACAAGGAACAGCTACACACAGCAGGGAAGAAAAAAGATTACCGCATGACATTTCTCAAGGTATCACGACTCAAGGAATTACATTCCAGCATTCTCTGGGTGATAATTCTGACAAACAGCACAATCCCACCTTTAAAGTCTTGCTTTGAATACCAGGAAACAGCCCCGCTAGGGAATGGGTAAGAGGAATGCCTTGCACTGTTTTAAGAACACTGGGCCACAGCTCCTACGTAAAAAAGGCCCACTATAGCAAAGGGTTCAGAAATAGGCCAATGTTTAAAAAAAAGTAAGAAACCAAAATCAGCCTATAAGGTTGGTGGATGGCCCATTTTGAGATAAGAAAGCATATCAGTATATACACATAAATTTTGTATACATATGTACATAATTGCATATATCATGTAAATACACTTCCCACTTTGCCTGCATGCAAAGCAGCCACTCAGAGCATCACCTATAGGACAACACTAGCAAAACACAATTTAAACAAGCAAGCAAAGTGCGCAGCCAGGCCATTAGGAATTTGTGCTGATGATTTCTGGATGCACATAGAGAGATGGTACATTCATTTTCTGTGCTGGGAACAGCCACTGGATGCAGACCTCTCAAGCCAAGCTGCCTACTGGAGAAAGCATAATGTTGTCTGCTAGCCAAATATTTCCTATCATTACAGGTGTGTCCTTTTTTAAGGTCATTAATGATTCGTACCCATTATTCTTCATCTAATAACTAACACCTTTTCAAAAACAGTTGTAATTTCAGGGACTTTTTTTTTTAAAAAAAATAAAAATTCTGTTACACAGGAGACTCATCTGCTTTTACAGTTTTGTCTGGGAGCACTCACATCCAGGACAATGTGATTTCCCATTGCTGCCTTTGCTGAGGCAGGAAGCCACTCTGCTTACCGAAGGACTCGCTCCACTTCATCCTGGTTCACTGGCACAGGATAAAAGCCTTCTGGGAACCGGAAGGGAAGACAACCACAGCCAAGGGGATGGCCTGCCTGCACCCCAGCCCTGCTGTGCTCTCCAGGGGTTTACCACACTTGGACCTGTCTGGGATGCAATGTAATCCAGATATCGGACATGCTCGGAGACTTGGTCCTGCCCAAAGAGCCTGGAGACTCCACCATCAACATTTCTCCTTCTAGTGAATTCACACAAAATCTTCTTTCTTGCAATCATTCTCACATGCGATTCTCTGTCCTGTATACTTTTTTGCTGCCTTCATGCCTCTCACTTCCCCCCTAGCAAGTTCCTATTTGGATGCTTTCCCTGTTATCCTTTTTTTTTTTTTTTAAAGTCCTTCATGAGCGCTTTTCTTATTCTTGGTTGTCTTTTCCAGGTACTCTGTCACCTGCCTGCTTAGTTAAGGTTCCCATACACCATATGGGGACTATATGGATGTTGTTAACCACTCTGGTCTGGGGGATATATCATCAGTGTTAGTCACTTGGACAAAATGTGTGTCCCCAGTGTCCTACAGTGTCCCCAGTTCATGTCTGAGGCTTTGTCATTCTGCAGCCAGATCACACAGAGCATGCTGAATTCAACTCAGTCACAGTCCCCTGACCCTAATCCCTGCACAGACAACACATACTTTACTTTCTAGGTAAAACACAACTGCTTTTTATATTTTTTTATTCTACATTAAATTATCTTAATGCAGAATTTTTCAACCAAACAGTAAAAGAAAGCATCAGGACATTTTATGTGCAACTATACAGTCCACATATTTTAACACAAAGAAAAACACTACCTGTAATACTGGCAGTTGAGGTGATTTGTTAAGTTAGAAGTAAGTTGCGCTCACACACAAAAAGAAAAGTTCAACATTAAGGCTGATCAGACCACTAGTGTCATGCTTTGAGCCTCTGGGGTTGCAGCAAGGTCAGGCTGTGTGCCAGAAGGAAGCCTGGCAAGCCATAGAGCTGTGTTGGAGTGCAAAGGTATTACACAATCAGAGCAATCATCACCAGGTAATGGAAATCTTCCCGTAAGGCCTAAAACAAAGAGCGATATTCAGGGTTGCAGTGATGCATTCTGAATCTCATTTACACCAAGATCAGTGAAAAGCATTTTTCAAAGCTGACTGTCAGGTAACAGTAATTCTAAAGAAGAAACAAGCAGCTCGTCATTTAGAGATGCCACTTTGCTTTTGTTTTCTGTGGGAAGCTTTTCAAGCACAGCTAGGTTTTCTGTTACAGCATTTCATCACTATTCCACAGTTCCCCCCTCCAGTACCTTGCAGGAATGAACATGATGATGTTGCTGCTGTCCTTCCAAGAACGGATGCAAAACTTGCAAAAAAAAACGGAACCAGAAAACCCAGAAAAATGTTGTAATTTCTATGTTTGCCAGCTCTCAATTAATTAATGTGATGACCTACAGCTTCTCTCTCCAAACTGATATATCTGCTAAACCAAAGATGTTTGCCAGCTGTTCAGACAGAAAAACAAAAACAAAGCCACCACCTTCTTCACCTTGTTGGTATCCTCCATTAAGTACTGAAACATAATTTAAGAGAATGACTTCATTTTATTACTCAAGACACAAATTCCCAGTTTACCCACCTTGCCAGTTTACATCTAAATGATCTAATCCACACTGCCTATTGTTTCACCATTCCGCTGGATCAATAAGCACAGCAGAACCCTCCAAACTGCCAGTAGACCAGGATTTCAAGCCAAGGCTGTTTCTAACTCCTATGGTTACTAGAAAACTCTCAAAAGACAAGTTGAGCATAAGATAAAGCTGGCTTCCAGGGTGCGAGGACATAAGAGAATAGTAAAGCAACAGAAACACACTGCACTGATACTTCTCTAACAGATCCTTCCACAGTTGTTCCACCACCAGCAGATACCTTGTATGACTTTCCTTATTGCTGTCCTAAGCAGTCTTTACTCTTTCTATCTTGAAAGCAAAATACCAAAAGAAAATCACAACAATTCTGTACATATCTTATTACTCATTCCTCCCGTCATCAGTTTCCTATTTTTATTTAACCGAAGTGCATTATATCCCCAGTCTGCAATGCAACAGTCACAGCATTAGCTGTTGTGGCTCCTTGGGGACCCAGTGGTAGCCAATGCAGTGCGGGTTGATTTTGAAACTTCAAGGTAGAGATTCTTCTAAAAAAGTTCACCCTATCATTTATTTTTTTTATATATATATATATATATATATATATATACACACACACACAGATAGATATAAAAAATACATACACAGCCCTATATTTATTATATAAATATATGGTTTATATCTAAATATATCAAGCTTTATATAAATTTGTATTTGTGTGTGTGTGTCTGCTTCTTGACCACTGGACAACCAGCTAAAATACAATTTACAGTTCACAGCAGAGGAACGACGCTGAAGCAAATGGGTACTTTAACAAAATGTTATTTTCCCTGTGGCAACGGAAGGCTGTAAGACACTAACACAGGCTTCCTCCATGCTTGATTTTGATCTCAGATGCAGTATACAAACTTCAACAGCCCAGACAAGCTGCTTGAAGTATTTTTCAGAGGCTGCAAAACCAGGAAGACTTCAGGAATGGACAGTTATCAAAGCTATTGTACAGGAGCTTTGATGCACTGAGGGAAGCACAAACTGTTTACTTCGTAGGAGTTAACAAGAGGGAAAATAAAGAAAGGTTCAAATAAATGGTTCAGTGGAAGCAAACTGGGAACTTCTCCTTCTGACACAGTAAGAAGGAAGGCAAAATACAAACTAAACCAAAGAGGGGAAAGTATCAGATTAGAAAAAGTAATTTCAGTTAATATGATCATTAATGATCTTGTCACAAAAGTTAGTGTAATCTGCTGGTGACACAAAATTTGGACTCTGCTGCAAAGAGAAAGATAGACTCACCTAAAGGAAAATCGGGCGCTAAGGAGCATAGTAGAAATGTAACGAATGTTACACAGAGCACAAGGTCATTCACTCAGGGAATCACTAAGAAATTCTGCTGTCAGTGTTTGGCTGTGATGCAAACGTTTGGATGTGATGGAAGAAAAGAGATCCAGCTACACCAGTGAAGTACTGACCTGCTCAGAGCTTCCACGGAGATGCATGCATGGGGGAAGGCAAATACATTCTCTGGTTACAGCCTTTCCCGCAGAGCTAGGAAAACACTGACACCATCGTGCGAGGTAATGCCCAGACCTCATCTGAAACAGCCCAAAGGCATCTGGTCTCTCACACACCAGGGATTAATGGAAAACACAGGAAATTGGATGATAACCAAGGTACCAGATTTCTGTCTTCGACAAGGATATTAACGGTTTGGCTTACAGCTAAACAAAGGCTGACAGAACCAACAAAACTTTAAAGTGTAATGTTGGCACAACAAATGAGTGCATGTAAACCAGTTACTGCTAAATTTAGGCTGGAAATTACAACATACCTAACATCAATGAAAGGTAGTCCAAGAATGGCCTTCCAAAAGGGTATCAAATCATCTAACAAAATCATCTCAAAAGTTATGAATTGTGTAATATGATGGGGGTAAGCACCTGAACAGGAGGTACTTTTCTCTGATGTGATTTTTTAAAAATTAAAAAAAAAAACACAAAACACACCATTGACAGTTTTTCTGTGGAATTCACTTAGAGGTTAATGAGAATCTAAATCACCACCACTGGACAAAAATCCAGCAGAGTTATAAAACTACATGGTTAGTGAATAACAAGAACATCCAGGGTACGAAGTGAAAAAAAATAATAATACCCAAAAAAATCCCAACAACAACCAAAAAAGAACCCATCCAAAAAATGCCACCAGATAGAAATACCCAACCCCAAAACCCAAACATCTAAGATGTGACCCTTCTAGGTACAGTTACCAAGTGCTGAATGTCTCAATTGACCATAAACCAGACAGCAGCTACAGTTCTAGTTGCATAAGCAGTAATTTCCTTTGCTGCTGAACTGAAGGAAGGACTAGAATCTTATTTATAGGAAGTAAGCAACTAATTTACATTTTTGACAAGAAAACAATTCAGCCCTCTGGGTGGGGTTCTGTTGGTTTGGTTTTGGGGTTTTTTCTTTGTTTTTTCACCACAGGGGTATGAAAGAAAAATAAATTGAAAGTCATGAGGAACTAACTCATATGGACAACAATGCTGTATTATCCAAATAAGAGTACACAAATTTCTCCTTTGTTTCCACTTTTGGCAGGTTTTATGGCAGTGCCATTTGATACAGAGAACTCTCATATAATACATCTATGGATTAAACAGTTGTTCATCAGCCATACAAAACCCCTCCACATTTTAGTAAATGAAGAAATGATGGAAAGAATAATTTCTGCATTATCACAGGAAAAAAATATTACTTTAAGATCAGGTAATAAGAAATTTAAAAGCCAGGAGTTTTGTATGTCTTTCCAGAAGGAAGCTACACAAACTACCTTTATAGCTCTATAACAAACCCTCATGATTAACGTAGCAGCATCATACTGAAATATTTCTGAAAACAGTTCAGTAGCAATTACACTGAGAATTATATTGGTGTTTCTCTCAAAGTACTTGTTTAGCCTCACCTTCCCTCAAAAACAATGGCTATAAGAGACAGCCACACCAACTAACGTAGGATGTGTAGTTTTATTTAACTAAAAGAGTATTTGAGACCCATGCCTAGCATACTGAGACAAAACTCCGGTCAGTCTTTCTACATGTTGAATGATGTACAGACATGACCCACCTTGCATCTGAATCCGGTTTTATATTAGTGTCGGTCACCACAATCACTTGCATAAACAGTAGTTGTGAGACAGGCTCTCATTAGGGCTTTTTGATTCTTTCCTCGAATCTAATGAAGACATGCATTTAGAATAATATAAGCATATTCCTGGGTCCCTCCTTCCCCTTCCATTCACAACCCATACTGTATTGACAACTGCTGCAATATAGTGTAAATTGTTCCCAAACTGACATGCCTTGTGCCGTGTTATCCTACAATATAGCAGTGCAGTGGAAAGGATTCTCAGCATTCAAAAAGAATGATCTGTTAACTGAGTCACAGGTCAAAATATGGTTCGTTATCTGCAGTTATCACATAAGAGTTCCACTTTCTTGATGAAAGAACTTAATTCTTAGAAAAAACCAGGTTTTTAAATAATTAAATGTCTGTCAGAATAATCAGAATAGTTTCATGTTGTTGCTGATGCTTCCTAATCCTGAGCCATGAATAATCACATTAAATATTGCAATCGTCTATTAAAAAAGCAATTTTATTTAACATTTTCTGAAATATGATTAATTTCTACCTCATGATACCATTTTTGATTTTTTGACAAATAAGATGAGTCTGGGGACAATAAACTACCAGCTCAAGACAAACAACCAGCTAAGATTCAGTTATTTCTTTTCAGGTTTCTCCTCTCCACAACACCCTCCCCCAAGGCAAGAGCTGTGTCCTTGGTTTGCAAGGACAATTGCTATCAGTATAGCAAGAACTTAATTTCTTTTTGAAAGTGTGATATACTAAGGTAGTAAAAAAGGCCGAACCGTGTCCTACACTACCCAGTACTACATCTTCTGCTGCTGTTACCAGTGGCAAAAGGTGATGATGAAGGATGACAGCACTGGGAGCAGAAGCACAGGCTATTCCATTTACCTGCTGCAATTTGAGAAGTTCCTCCAGGGTTTCCTTCACAACCTATTACTATTATTAACCAAATCAGGCACCAGAGAATTAGCCTGATCTTGTGAATCACATCTTGGACAAACAAGCAGCTAGTCTCTCCAGTCTTAAGCAACAACCTTCTGATAGCCTCTGCTGAGCCACAGAGAGGGATGCAGCACGCTAATGAGGAGCTACCATGGAGGTACTGCAACCGTATTTGCCAAGCAACAAGTACAATACATGATCTCAGCACCAAAACAGGCTGAATTGAGGTCAGTTAGAATGAGACCCATTAAACTGATTTCCTATAGGCTCCTTACAAGGTATCGCACAATTTGTGTCTTTTGGGCCACACTTAGACCTGAAGTTCAGGTTCAACCAACCTCATTGCTTTGTAGCCAACAGTTTTAAATGACTCTTAGTAAGAAACTGTTTAACTGAGGAGGGCTCACCAATGCAGAGGGTTCACCAATGCAAGTATATCCTGAGGTGAGAGCAACCATGGGTTTTCCACTGGCCTATGAAACAAGTTGCTGATTCTGGTTCAACTCCTAACAGAGAGACACACACACTACAGAAATTACTGTCTCAGCAGAAATACTGCAACAGCCATGAAAATTCTTATTAGCAGCAGAGATCCCATTGGGGTGTGGCGGAAGGTGCTGATATGGTCTGAAGGACAACCCTGAGCTATTGCTGCATCCACGCAGTTTGTATCTTGGCATGGACTTCCACCTTCAAAATGTACTCTGTAGACATGTTAAACATGTTAATTCAGTGAAATCTGGAAAAGAATTAGTCAATGATACAGCACCTGTGATCTCAGAGACAATGGGGTTAGCACTGATTCCACTGTGAGCATAACACCCATGCCTTGTCTGCAAGGCTTGCTGAAAGACTCTGAAAAGAAGCAATAGCTGCTCAGGCGGTTGAACCCACACCAACTCTATTACCTCCAAAACCCACAGTTAACACAAAATGAGTAACCTTTCCTTTTAATTTGAAAGTCTAGGATCTGGCAAGCTGTATCCGCCCTGAGCAGCTGGGGTGAGGAGTTTCAACTGCATTAAACAATGACTGAAGCCCTACTCCCCTCAGCTTGGCATCAAAGCAGTCTGCCATGAGAATGCTGATTGAAGATTAGCAAGGATGGCCTCCAAAGCTGCCTGCAAGACACCTAGCTAACGCCAGGCCAATGGCTGCACCATGCCCTGGCAGAGTGCTTCCTGACAGTGGAACAGAGGCTAGCCAGGCATCATGCAGCAAGGAATTCATCTAAAGATGCTTTGATGGACAGGCCTTTGAGGGAACCAGACATGGCTGAAAAAAGGAATAAGATGAATGAGGGTGACTGGTCCTATTAAGGTGAAGGTCCCCAACCCAACAGCTTCTTCCCCAAGGAAGAGACTGGAATCTTATTTAAAGAGAAATTATGAAACTCCTTTACTGATACATAAAATTTCTCAGGACAGCAAGAGCACTTACAGACTACTTCAGTAAGAAATATTTCACCACAGTGTAGCTTTATGGAGGGGGGTGCAGGCTGACAAACCCAAAAAACCTCTGAAATTTTTCAGGATGGGAAGTCCTTTGTAAATAAGGAACTCTCTGGGAAAAACAACATGCAGCACGAAAGATCATTTTCTAAATCATTGCCTCAGCTAGGTAGCAGCATTTATCTCCTCTCTACATTTTAACTAACCAGCTAAAGAGGAAACTCACAGGCTAAGAGTCTGCAGCTGTGCACCCCACAAGTAAAACAAGAACTTGAGGCATGCACAAGATCTGCATAGTGGCTACAAGGCTGGCATACATCTGAAAGCTCTACCAGCTCATCTCCACCAGTTAGGACTGTATAAAATAACACCCTTAACAGGATCACAGCAAAAGCCCAGAAAAGCGCTGGCTGCATGTCAGGAAGGTGGAACAGCAATCCTGATGGGGAAACTTCCTGCCTCTGGCAGCAAACAGTGCAGTTCCTCCCCAGGGCTCTGCCAGTGCAGCACAGGCAAACCTACAGGCATGCTTAGCCCAAACCTTCCAGCTAACAGCACTTTCTTTGTGGGTACACAACACCAGACTTCTCACGTATCTTATTTCCAAAGATGAGAAGCCCCCTGGCTTGCCAGGTACTGGGAAGTATGTCCCCAGCCTGTAAGGTCACATGAGAAGGAAGGGAAAGCCACAGCAGCAGATGCTGCTGGGGAGCGTGCCACCAGATGATTCCCACACACAGATAGCCTCAGCTGGTGCCACAAAGCAGCTGCTGCTGTGGGCCTCCCTCCCACTCCAAGACCCACACAGAACCATTTCAACACACTGCAGGAGACTGCACTTCTGCACAGAACACTGAAATCCAACACGGGTGTCCTCATTAACAGACAGTATTACTGACACCACAATGGAACAGCACTACCGTCAAACACCTCTGCTGCATACTGCCTTTTCTCACGAGGTGGCAGAGTAAGTTGTAGCAGTTTGTTGTACAAACACAGCTAATCTGCAAGAATGGATAAACCAAGAACTTCTCTTGCTGGAGTACAGAAGAGCTGCAGCAACTTTGTTAACAAACATCATGATAAAAAAATAATATAAATGCTGCATAGAAATATGGGTACCTCCAGTCTCTATGCTGGGAGAAGTCCAAGACCTCAGTGTTTGCAATGTGGGCCAAAAGAAGTGCAGAAAGAGGCACCCCCCAGCCCATAGGATCCCCAGACATGGAGCAGGTTACTTACTCTCCCCAGCTCGTTGGTGGAAAGCCTGTACCAGAGCACCAAGTCCTGGAGTCCTGGGAGCCAGCACCCCCTCAGGTCGCTACAGAAATCAGGCAAGCTGCAAAACAAAAGTCATGTATTACAGCTTTCATTTATGAAGAGTCAAGGAGGGATTAATGAACACCACTGAGCTCACAAAGGTGCAGGTTTCAGGCTATCAGAAGAAACCTACACAGCTACCTTCTGTGGCAGGGGGAGCCAGCAAGCCGGCGGGAGTCTGGGAATCAGATGAGCACAACTGACTAACCCAAAAAGGCACCTTCCATTTAAATCCTTAAAAACCATCTGCATTCAACAACACACACACAGGAGAAGTACAAGCAGAACAGAGGATCCCTATATTACAGAGCAGGGATCTTCCCACAGCAGGTAGGTGCTGCAAGCTGCTGTTAGACTATGACAGCTTGGGCATGTAAGAGACGCTGCAAAGCATGCTTTAAATTCTCTCTCTGCACTGCATTACAGACTTGTGGTTTTCCCCATGCATTAACACTGAATATCATGAAGAAAATTAACTTAGATGATAGAGATGAGCCCCAAGTTAGAAAAAAGCAGGAAAAAGTCCCCACTAAACAGCAAATTCATAACCTAGTTTAGAAAATAAAATGAAAAATCATCCTTTCAATTATGCTTGTGTTCTGTAGATATCAAATATATAATTTATTTTTTGTAAAGTCTGTATGCTGCATCACAGTCATTCCCTAACTGTTCCACCCCCTGATAAATGATTACATTAATGCTATGGGGTTTGGTACTGAAAAATATATCGGGATTGTTGCCACATAGTGACAGAATCAAGGTTATCTCCCCATCAGAACATACTCCATCAATGGCAGCAGATCTGTCAGTCAACTGTGTTCTAGGATTGAAGATATTAGTCAACTTTATATTTGTTCTCCCATCTGGAGAAAATAAATATGGAAAACTGAAGATACAAAGCTCATCTGCTGCAGAGTTTAAGAATATTTTTTTCTTTCTTAAAGCTAAAACCCAAGTAAATCAAGTCAAACTATACTCCATTTTAAAAGAGAGATTTATTTTTTCCTGTCCTTATTCTAACAGAAATCCAAGAACTATAAATCCTAGAAAGTACTAAGAACAGATCATTCAAGTGAGCTAAAAATGTTCTTGTTAAAAAACATATTTGTAATTTGGAAACTTGAAAATAGACGTTTTTATATGCCAGATGAAAAATATTTTTTAAATCTAAAGCTTTTTGAAGAAATCAAGAAAATATACTCATTTTCATTTCAATAATGAAACTTTACTTTTAAAAAAACCTCTTCAAGAGGGCAGGAGGAAAAGAGAACAATGCTCATTAATATTCTAGCCCAACTAGCAGGCACATTTGTGGACTTTTGTATCAGATGATCAGTTTTCAGCATTCAAGAGACATAAAAGAAAAAAAGAGGAAGAGAGAGAAAACACACTTTGTGTTAACACCTTCATACCAGTAAAGCCAAAAAACTAGAGATCTCCTTCTGTCTGAGATTCACAGGTTTTATATAAACAAAACTTTCTGGGTTAAATGTTAAGACCCCAAACTTCTCCACAGACTGGGCATACATGCTAGCTTTTTTCCAAATAATTTAAGGGCTTTCTTCCCAAGATAAACACAGATGCATCTGTGCTGGCACAGCCATTTTTATAATTAACCCTCTTCAACCTACATATGAAACCTAATTTGTTCTAAACCATGTCCAGTGTAACTGCAACAGATACAGTAGTTAATTCAATTAAAAAAATAGACAGCAGCTCAAAAAGTATTTTATGTCTGAAACACGACAATTTTTCAATCCAAACTAAAATGGGATCAGCTGCCAGTTCTGGGATCAGGGGAAAGGCTGAAACACAAAATAGAGGTCTCAAAGGTAAGAATGACCAAACTCTCCATCAAAACAGCAGATAGAAAACTGAAAAACAAAGTTTCAACAAGAGACATCTGACCTCTGATCTAAAGGGATGTTAACACTGATGACAAATGCCTAAAACTGTGCTACTGCACACCCAACATTTTCTATTTCCCAGATGAGAATCTCTCCCCACCCTGTCTTCCCTTCCTTTGTATCCTGCTGAACATGTCCACCTCCCCACCCACATTTTTACTATGTTGCCTGCCTTGAAAATTGGCAGACTTGAAAACGACTCAGATTTGAAGAGAGGAATTTTTTTTCTTTCTATTTATAAAAATATTACAAAGAAAAGCTCAGCCAGCCAACACTGCAGCAAGCTCAATCTCCCAGATCTATGCAATCTAGAATAATTCATTTAGGACTTCATTAAAAGCAGTAAAATGGAAGGCAGATAGCATGCAGGCACTGATACCCTTCTTAGAAAATGAATTACCAAATGTTTAACGCCCACAGATGACAAAGTAGGAACATACTGTTACAATTAATGAAATAAACTGGCTGGGTGAGGTTATACTAGGTGCAAGTTTGAAAAATTAAATAGTCCCTATTCCCATCTTTTGCAAAGACAGGGCAATAAATACTTAAAGTAGGCTTGACATTCCTAGGTACTTGGATTTTCATGGGACACAGACCTGAGATCCAGTCCTCAGCTAGCCTCAGAAACAAATGAACTGACAGATGCCAGCGTGCAACCTGATCTTGGGCGCATCACAGAATTACCGTTAGAAATAACAAAAATCACCCTGCTGAGATGCTAGAACAAAAGCTTCTGTCATTTCTCAACACAGAGACAAACATCTACCTGATAGACTCCCTACAGACTTGCAATGTCCAAACTCAGACCAAAGTTACTTTCTTGAGGTTTTGCAGGAATTTACCAAGCTAGGAATCACTGCAGCTTTTTTCCTTCTGCTCTGCTGCAGCCTGTGCTTGTGCCTGGTGGCTTCCTGCCAAGAGCTAAGGAGGTTTGCAGGTTTGATTGCTCTCCCTTCCAAACTCCTTGCTCTTGGTAAGGAACTTCAAGGTTTAAGTTAAATATGAAAGAGGCAGGTTTCCAATTGCCAAATTTCAACTGGAGTCATTCAGCACCAAAATAGGTTTTATACTTCGGTAACTTTTTTCATGAAGCACACACCATATAAATAGTGTGTTCCTCAGCAATAGCATTGCATTTCTGTTCTTGGCTTTAAATCAGAAAAAAACTGCACCAGTGAGGTTCTCAGGTGCTTCTGCTGACTTAAACAGAGCTACTGTGATTTAAATCCACTTAATCTAAAAACTGACACCAAAAAATAAAAAATATTCCCCAACTCTTCCCCCTTGCCCACGGGGCAAGTGCTTCTTGGATGGTCCCAGAAGACAGCAGACAGCCTGGGCTTGGGGGTGGCGCGTCCCTCCAAGGAGAGCAAGATAGTCTTCTACTTCTTCACATCAAAAGCTTGTTTTGTAGGAAAATAAACCCAACTATTTGCTTCAAGGAATACAAATATAAGGATTACATCACGCTGAAGCCCTCCTCGTGTACCCCTTATAGTAATGGCTATATATTGCTAACAGCCTGCAAGCCTGCCTGTGTTGGGCAGGGTAGAAGGGTATAAAATCAGTAACACGAAAGTCGGCAGGGAACTGGTGGCTCTGAGAAAAATAACTAGAGATTTCCAAATTATTGTGCTTTTAAAATGGAAGCACAGTTATGAACTCATGCATGAGGTTGAAGATATTACATATGTACAGTATTCATCATAAAGAGATGAGTGAACTGGTATCAGTATGAAACTGGCGACAATTTTCATACTGCAGTTTTCTCTAAGCACACACAGACATGTCGGCATGCTGCATTTACATTATCAGACTGAGGACTCTGCCTTAAATTGCTTTTTAAGCAGGAATCACAGGATCTCACATACTCCTCCATTAAAATTTCTACCTCTCCCTCCAATTTAAAAATGGAAGAAAGTAGTAGTCTAGCATAACATCAATAATTAATAAGTACAGCATGGTCATTTATTTTAGGGACAAATTTTTCTCTTTCCTTCAAGAAAGAACACTACCAATTTCTAACTCCACTCCATCAGACAGCCTCCTGGTGAGCCTCATACAAGCACCCTGAGAACCCAGGCTGCTGCGGCTGGTTTCCGAAAGGAGGAGAAAAGGAGAAGCTGAGTTTTGTTCTGAGGTTTCTAGGGGCGCGACTCTGGAAATAGTTTAAAAGAAAAAACAAACCAACAAATTATGATATTCTTACAACATAATGACAGGTAAAAGACTCATTAAAAACAGGGTGGAGAAGGCTGCTCTCCTGCCTCAAGAATCCTCTGATGTTTCTAGCATCTACCTTCCTGTGTCTGCATCTTACTTTCTTTGACAGCAGTTTTTGCCAAACGCACAGAAGAAAGCATCTTACACATTAATTCACTTACCGCCCTAGCAGGCCAAAAGAAAAATAGCATCACTTACTTAGATGGCATTTTGCCTTCCCAAAATCTTGAAGCACAAAATTTTGAAGGGAAGAAGTATTTCTTTCACAATTACTGGCTAAAACACTGAAATGCACGTTTTATGAACTCTGAGAAGTCCAACAAAACTGATGAGATTTGGTTATGTGTTATTTAAAGGAGGGGTCCCACTCTTCCCCTTCCAGGTTAAAAAGCATATTCTGGATACCCTTCCGGAAAGGACAGAAGATTGGTTGGGTCCTCCTGGGCCAACAAGGAATGTGGACAGGGGGCTTCTGCCTCCCCACAACATGCACTGATCGAGGGATCACTACAGAAGACACTGTGAGGAAAGTCTTCATATTTATGAGCAATACCCAAGTCTGCCCCCTTCATTTCAGTGATTCTTTTTATTAGAAATGTCCAATGTGGATATTGGAAGGTGGGGTTTGTTTTTCCTTTTAAAGTTTTGTACAGAAAGGGCTGGGCAGGGGACGAGTGGGGTAGGGAGGAGAAGAGGTAAGAAAATTTCCTGTCACGCCAGTCTGGACCAAATCTGTATTTTTATTTTAGCAAATCTTCACCACCATCGCCCTCAAATTATCAACACAGACCTCCATGTCACCAGTGACTGCTCCCAAACACCACAGGGTGTTACACTGGTCCCCTGGCTGCTTTTCTCAAGTCTTACTGCTTGCTGAGCATTGCTGCACAGACACCAAAGCAGAAGAAAAGCACTGGTTGACACTGAAGCAGAATTCATGTTCAGCCTCAGAGAGGCTAACATCTCCCACTGCTCAGCAACAGCTCCCGCTCACCTGGTCCTGTCAGATTGTGCACCCCAAAAAACCCATTTTGATTGTGTTGTCCTTCTATAGTTACACGTAAATCATAATATCCTACCAGTAAAAAACTTATGGAAATACCCTACCCTTAGAGCCTGTGGACTTGGCACATCCACTGCTGAGTATTTTCAGCTTCCTAAGGTCACCAGTCACAAGTGGGGCCACCAGCCCTGTTCAATACCCTTATCAACCATCTGGACAAGGGGATCAAGTGCACCCTCAGTCGGTCTGCAGAGGACACCAAGCTGAAGGGGGGAACATTCATCTGCTTCAGGGTAGGAAGGGTCTGCTCCACACGGGGAGCTGGACAGGCTGGATCCATGGGCCAAGGCCAGCGTATGAGGTTCAACAAGGCCCCGTGACGGCTCCTGCACTTGGGCCACAACAACCCCACACAACGCTACGGGCTTGGGGAAGGGTGGCTGGAAAGCTGCCTGGAGGGAAAGGACCTGGGGGTGCTGGTTGATGGCTGGCTGAGCGTGAGCCGGCAGCGTGCCCAGGGGGCCAAGGCGGCCAACAGCATCCTGGCTTGTATCCAAAACGCTGTGCCCAGCACGACCTGGGCAGTGACTGTCCTCCTGTACTCAGCACTGGTGAGGCCCCACCTCAAATCCTGCGTTCAGCTTTGGGCCCCTCGCTGCAAGAGGGTCACAGAGGTGCTGGAGCGTGTCCAGAGACGGGCAACCAAGCTGGGGAAGGGGCTGGAGCACAAGCCTGATGAGGAGCAGCTGAGGGAGCTGGGGGTGTTGAGGAGGAGGATCAGGGAGTTCTTCCTGCTCTCTACAACTCCCTGAAAGGGGGCTATCGCGAGGTGGGGGTCAGTCTCTTCCCCCAGGTAACAAGTGACAGCACAAGTGGAAACGGCCTCAAGTTGAGCCAGGGGAGGTTTACATTGGATATTCGGAAAAATTTCTTCGCTGAAAGGGTGGTCAAGCATTGGAACAGGCTGTCCAGGCAGATGTTGGAATCACCAGCCTGGGGGTATTTAAATATCAAGTACATGCGGTGCTCATGGTTTAGTGATGGACTTGGCAGTCCTGGGTTAACAGTTAGACTTGATGATCTCAAAGGTTTTTTCCAAACTAAATGATTCTATGATGATTCTAAGGTGAATCAGTAAGCCAGGTCAAGGAGCTGTTCCAGTAAGACACATGCTGTTCTGGTGCTAGGCCTCAGCAGACATACATCCAATGTGCAAAAGCCAATGGAAGTGAGTATAGAAACATCCTGAACACAGCTCCCGCACTCCAGCAGGCGGTCTGCAGTGCATGAAGCATCACTCAAGCAGCACAACTAAGCCTTGTGTTCCTCTTTTCTGTCCCTAAGTCTACCCCTTCTCTCCAGCTTTCAGCATCACTGCTATCATGACTTGCAGCATGAACCTGACAAGTAGCTGCTATTAGCAAATTGAGCAGACACTTGGGCTGAGGCTGACCGTTTCTGGGTTATTATGCCAAAAGTGCAGCACAATTGACATACAGGGGTACATATCGCTCAACAGCAACTCTTTAAGTACAGTCCAAATAACACCGCAGCATGTTTTCCCCCCAGTGGATGGCAATCAAGCTGTACCTTGTGTTTGCTCATCCCTCCTGACCCAAGCTTTAGAGCTCACAAAAGCCCAATGCACAATTTGCTGCTAGCACTTCAGCAGCAAAACAAGTGTGCTTTGAAAACACTCAACCAGCTGAGTTAAAAAGAATTAAAAAAAAAAAAATTAAAAGCAGAAATAAACAAACTTGAATCAGTATTTGAGAACAAAGCAGCCTGGAATTTCTCTCAAAAAAATCTTATTCTTAGCACGATGGGGTGCAACTTAGCTAGCTGAATAATTTTCCAAACAAATGTTAATAAAACTTATTTTCACACAGGCATCACATTTTAAGGAAGGAATTGATAGCCTGGCAATTCATACTGATACATGTGACAGAGACCAACCATGAGGGTTAGAAGCAACTAAAGATGTTCCTCCACAAGCTGTCGGAGTAAAAAACATCTCCAGATGATTCGACTTCTTAGCAGACATACCATACTTGAGACCAGGTTTTATCTGTCACTTAGAGAAAGACCTGTGGGTGATGAGTATTCAGGTCACACACACCTTTTATGCAGCAACCCACAGCACAACTATTCATGTGATAAACACCCACGTCACAGCAGAAGCCCATGGCAATGAATAATGCAGGAGATCCAGTCACTTTACCACATATCATACCCATGGGATATGGAGGCAGCATCTTAGCTTAAGTCATCCTTCCCCCTCCAGGGCGCAAAGCATGCTCTTTAGTTATTCTCTCTCCATCTCCTGTTCTGCACATATATTAACAGGTCAAACCCAGCAAAACAGGACAAGTCGCGACAGAAGAAACAGGGACACAAACAGAAATGCAATAGACCTTCTCACAAGATTATGTTAAAGTATTACATCATTCTGTTCAACTCAGGCACTCCACAAAACAGAGCCCATTTTCCCAACAAGGTAGTCCTTTGTCCACACTTCCCAAGAGATGTACTTGCCCACCATTAAGACAGTAATTTCACAAAACATAAGCTAAACCAGGACCAATTAAAATGGAGTCACACTCAGCCTTAGCTTGTAATCGCGCCTGAATGAAAGCAGGTTATTAGAATTGTACTGCAGAACTCAAGTATAATCTGAATTGGCGTGTCAGATCCCTTTTTTTACAAAGCATTATTACCTGTGCCTGAAGTACAAACTCTCCCAGTAAATGACTTCAGTTACTCATCCCTATTCTGAACACTGTTATCACTGTACAATTCTCTGCAACCCCTCCTGATTTTCTCCTGTACTTTCCAGCTTATGTTGCACACAACAGGGTGCTCCGTCTTAAGAGCATCCCTGATACCCACCATGCCAGGGCAAGGCACACAGTTTACCACATCACGTGACAAGGCACTCAGCAATGCCAACTTGGCTTCTCTAGCACTCTCTTCTCTGCCTTTCAGCATCCTGCTTAGCTAACCCCTCCACCAGCACTGCTGACCTTCACGCAGCTGTCGCATTAGCCTGAGCATCCACTCACACTGCAGATCTACTATGCCATTAGAAGGGTGTCTTTGTCGCATATCTGTGTTGTTTCATACTGTTTCTTTTACATTATTTTCATATATACAAGGAAATCTATAAAGGAAAAAACTGTCCAGGAGGAGACCAAGTTGCATTCATTAAATCTCAAGCAGACCCTCGAACTGCACACTTAAAATGAGTGCACTGAAAAAAAAAAACCTGAATGAAAGGCTCAAGTCTCTCTCCAGTTTTAGTCGTGGTCAATTTTAATGATGCTCTTACAGGACCCCATAATTTTGGCTTCAAAGCCAGCTAAAAGACAATGAAGAACCTTTAACTTAGGCAGTGTGTACTAACAGAAATCATACTTATCTGCACATCAGGACAACATACTCAAAAATTTTTGCTCAACAGGTGCTTAGCTGTAAAAAGTGATCATCTCCTCCACCTTACAAGCCTCTGTCACTCTGGTTGGGGGAGGAGGAGGGGGGAAAAGTTAAAAAAATTATTACAGCACTTTCCCCCCCCCCACTAAAAGATCTTAGGCAAGTCTATGAAAAGTTTGGAATAGATCATTACATACATGCTTAGAAGAATTAAGGCAGAATCACCATCAGAAGTAACTATTAGACCCGTCCCATCTCAATCACCTCAAATATAATTTGTTAGGGTTTTGTTGGTTTTTTTTCTGGGGTTTATTTTTTTTTGTTTGGTTTGGGTTTTGTTTTTTTTTTTGGCGGGGAGGGGTGGTGATGGTGGTGCTGTTTTGTTGGTTTTCGTTGTTTTTTTTTTAAAACAAAACAGGGTCAGCAAGTACTTGGAATATTTCTTGCTCAGAATAGCCAGTGGTTAATTAAAAAAAATAAATCCTTATTTAGTTTATTCCTTTCTTAACCATCTTTGCTGGCTAGCTGACTCACTATCTAGGGTTGATCTCTTAAGGAAGTAAAACAGATGAGAAATAGAGCAGCTGTGGTCTCACAATTCTTACCAAGAGATAGATATGTAATTTTTTTTATTTTTTTTTTTTACTTAAGACTGCACTTCTAGTGCTATACAGTAGTTTCTCAATTTCCTACTTCTGATGTGGAGATCTATTATTGGTGCAATAACCTCACAAAAAGAATGAGATTAATTTTCTGATCTTCTTCAAAAAACAAGCATACACCTTCCTACTGTGTCATAAAAATCTGCTGTGAGGCTAAAACCTCTTACCTAATCCATATACTTTTAGTTTTGTTTTGCTTTCTTGAAACCACCTTGAGTCCACTGGTAGAAGAGATCTTGCTGTTTCTCCTGAGAAAATGATGATTAACTATTCTAGCTACAACAAGAAAAAATTTGCTTTCCACTGAAGAGAAATTAGGAAGATAGAAAGTACAAAATCACAAGCTACGAGCTAAGGTCATGAAGAAAACCACTTAAGAGCAAACTCCAAGGATGGCTGTCACATGACAAGAAATTTGGTACTTATATGCCAGAGATGCTACTCCTGTATCACATATTTGCTCCTGCATGGACCAATGACCTCTCACTTTTCTTAGTATGACCTCTAACTTCAACACAGGGTTGACTACATCATTGCCTCAAGTTATACAAAGCTTTCCTTAACCATTCTACAGACTTCAAAAGTTTATTCTCCTAAACTTAGCCATATTCTATCCCGCAACACACAAGCACATTCTTAATATTGATTTGAAAAACCCTTTCCAACAAACCGCAGACAAAACATCACATCCAAAGAACTACATGCTGTAGGACTCCACTCAGCATTTCTACTTCGTAAAAAATAATAATAAAAAATTCTCAGTAATAACTTCTGCTCAAGTATGATTACACAGCCAAGAAATAAAACACGTCTCACAAGTCTGATGGGGCAAGTGCTCATAAAATAAACCCCAAGATTTTTATTATATTTATTAAAAGATATAAATTGTTTGATTGGGAAGCTTTTTCAAAAGACAATCGCTTTAAAAGTGTTTTATTTAACAAAGTAATAATAGCCTGTAGATTCATCAATAGCTATATTGCTATGCTCAAAATATGCTCATTTAGGCTCTTCCCAAGTTCTCCATTCATAAGGTTTTAAGATGTAGATTTTTATTAGCAAATGCTGTGCTTGGTTTTGTTTTGGTTTTTTTTAATAACTTCATACATGTACACAAGAGAGGCAGTTATGTCTGTATTAAATCAAAAAGTTTCTTAATTTAATCTTGAATTGAAAGGAAATTTTCCTACAGGACATCACAGATTAATTGCACTGCCAAATGGCTACATTTACACTTCAATACAAAAAAGTCAAACTACAGAAATTTGTATGTTGCTGCAATATTGCAGTCAGCAGTAATATACCCTGTACATTGCTACTATTTTCATTGAAATACCATCTTAGAACAGACCTCACAGCAGCTGTTAGCAGATGCTCTAAAAGGAGGCAACAAAATTTACCTTAAAAAAACCACCATTTAACATCAAAATTAACGTTCTCTCACCTTAGCTCACTTATACCTCTGTCATTTCTGGGTATGATAAAACTTCCTGCCATCTCCTTGCTTTAACTAAGGCCTTGATTCCAGAGAATTAGATTAAATTATTTTCCCCCAGTACGCTGAATTTTTTCCAACTCATGCAGAACCATCCTTGCCAGTAAGAAACCAAGGGGCATCAAACATCACCACAGCAAGAGGGATCTCATCGCTCAACACTACACTCCCAAATGGAATTTACCATAGAATGAGACATCACCCCCCACCACAAACAAGAAAAAGATTGCCCTGGATCCTGGATAGGCATTGCAGTGCTTTGTCCCAGTGCCCCTGAATTCTCAACACACCCACTTATGCTGTACCAAGAATGCCAGCTATGTTTAGCATTTTGCTTGGAGGTACTGCAGGAATCTAGAGTCAGCAGTAGCCACAGGCAGTCAAATTTACTCAAAACAGTTAAGTTAATCAATACAGCAAAAAAAAATGTAACCTCTTCAACAGAGACAGTGGGGCTTGATGGCTTCTTAAATGAGTACTAATAATGACTAGAAACTCGAGAGTGATGCTGGCTTGGACAGGAAAGTTCTGGAGCTGTCTGTGTATTGATCCACTCTGGCTAAACTGTGACAAAATATGCAAAGTATTATGAAATTAAAAATTAAAAAGAAGGTGGTCTACAACAAGAAGCAAAGCATGTAATAGAACAAATTGAACTAAGTACTGATGGAGAAGTCTTGAGGAAGCCTCCAGTAAATCAATGGGATTTTAGCCACTAATTTCACTGAACCTAGACCGAGGTGTATGCCACAACTGAAAAATAAAATTCAAAACTCTTTGGGAGTTTACAAATATTTTTCCTCACATACACCACCTCCAAGAGGTCTTGGAGTACAAGTGCTGAGTTCACACTCTCGGAACAAAATCACTGACCAGTCACACCTCAGTCAAACACAGACAGCCGAAGTGGGACCACCTGAAAGTCACAACATTAAAACTCTCTACCAGACTCTTCAAAACATAAGTGATGCCAGAAGTTACTAGAAGGCAGTATGACAAGTGAACATGCGCAACCTCAGCTGAAGTCCACAGAAGCCAAGAGCAGCAATTCCCATCATTTCCAGTTTACCTGCCCAGGAAGCTGACTGCTCAGAGCTACTGGGGGAGAACTAGTAGCTCCAAGACTCCTTTAGAAAAATGTAAGTATGAGTGTCTGTGTGTACATACATACATGTAGGTATGCATGTAGTTAGACACAGTAAACATTTTAGATGCCTGCAAGGCCAGCCAAGTCAGAGTCTTCATTTAAAATCAACTTATTCCCACAGTCAAAAGCAACAGTGAAATTTAGTATTGCTATTAAGCACAGTATAAACTCGAAATATGCATAAACAAGAGCTGGAACTGTCTTTAACTTTATGCAGGCAGAACTTAAATGGAATACAAAGTCCTGGACTCAATAGGTTAAACTGAGTGTTCACCTCAGCTTACGGAATCATTTCATGTACCTTTAACTGCAAAAAGTAAAAGTCAAAGCTGCTGTTCCCCAGCCAGCAGAGTGAAACGCTTCATGCAATGGTACAGTTTTACATCTACACTGATTTAAGCCAACTGTCCCTTTCAGCAGCAGCTGGCCTTTAGACTGGCTTAGCTGCCTCATCACAGTGACACTGTCACAAGGATGCATCTTCTTTGAGGGGTTAGTTTTCAGCTGGGTTCTCAAACTGACCAGCTTGGACAGGGGGCCACAATGGTGCCAAGGAGGAGGAAAAGGCATGTTGTAATAGCTTGAAGAAGACGGACGGACACCCTTTAACAGCTGCTGTCAGCAACAGCTTTTAAAACATTAATTTTGGAGCAGTGATACAAAAAAGTGATACGAAACCATGCCCATCTTCCACCATGACTTTAAACTTAATTGAAAGATGTCACATCCAGCACATGCGACAGGTCAGGAGCACTGCCAGCACTAATGACTCAGATGATACACATAACCTCACCAGTGTTTTCAACTCCTATACTGTCCACTCTGTTTTCAGTGTCATTTAAAAATAGAAGGGGGGTGGGGGGGGTGGGGAGAAGAAATCTCACTGGGGTCATACCTGAAGCTTACAGAAATCCACACATGATTTCATATAAATTTCAGACAAGAGCCTGATCCAATTTCAGCACAGATGAATACGTCCTCCTTCACCTCTGAAGGTCCAGAAGGAGGATGAAGTAGCTGACACAGGGACAGCCCTTCTCACTCCTTGCCATCTGAGAAAGAAGGGAAAGGTGACCCCATCATCAGTCAAGCAAAAGCACCCCTGAAGGACCTAGAAGCATCCGGTGCACACTGCCCACAGCAACAAGCATTTTTAAAGAGATGCCTTTTATCGGAAACATCAGCCAGGCTGGTTGATATGCAGAGGCCCTGGAAGCTTCAGCAGATGCAGGAGGCAGCATGCAACAAGCAGTGATGGGGTCTAACTTA
The DNA here is from genome assembly GCF_017639655.2 of Falco naumanni. NCBI lineage: Eukaryota > Metazoa > Chordata > Aves > Falconiformes > Falconidae > Falco > Falco naumanni. The sequence continues at coordinate 54,878,139 of NC_054054.1, forward strand.
AGAGAAACATCACAAAGTTCCTATACACTGGATACCTGGTCAGTGAAACATTTACCTGACAAAGAGATGCTAGTGCTCCTTCAAGTCAAACAGTTTGCAATAGTCATAATGGTATCAGAGTAAAAATAAAGCTTGAGAAAGCACTAACACTATAGTTGAAAGGCAGGTGATGTTTAGAAAATGTAACAGAAACCAGGGAATGTTCTGCATCCCTTCCCAAGGGAGGGAGACAGCCCACAGGCAAAGGTACTTTCAGGCACAGTAATTTAAGCATGGTCTTAAATCAAGGAAGAATGCTTTGGTGTGAGGGGAAAACTTTGTTCATAGCAGTGATTAGCAGACAGAACCTGCTCCCAGTGAAATCAGCGGGGCTAGGATTCTGCACCCCATTTCCATAATTAACGGGTTTTAATATTCCTTTTCAATTACATATAAATTTGGCCAGGTCTTTAACAAATCTTTAGAGAAATCAATGCATTAAATAAAAAAATATTTTAAAAATCACCATACACCTTCCATATGATATGCCAAGACAGATGCGTGTTTAAAAACCTGACTTGAGAGGACATCTTAAAATTCTCAGCGTGTGCATGCCAGTTGTCATCTGCCACCTGATCTTCTGGGGTATTTATTACTGATGATCTTTCCAATTAATCCTGTCTCTGTCTGTACTTCTAACAAGCAGCTTGTGAACTCACCTAAAGATAGTCTGCTAAAAGAAATAAAAAATCAAATCTTATTTCTAGTTACCAAAAATATTTCATAATTAGCATAGCATTGGCATACTGCTCTATGTTTAAACCTTAACACAGAGGATTATTAAAAAAACTAGTTACTGCCATTTAGCAAGTATTCCTAAGACACAGGCTTTGCTCCATCTTTTTGTGAGCTTATCGTGTCAAACCAGCAGAAAATGTGTATCTTTGAAAGCTCACCATACTCAATGAAATACTGCTCTAGAAGATAAAGTCTCAGTTTGGGATACCTGTATGCAAAATGTACATTGCAGAGGTTGCTGATTGACAGCAGACCATGAGATTACAAACGACATCCTTCTTTGTTGGTCATTGTATAGGCACACAAAGATTTAAGATTTAAATTTAAGGCAATCCTAATGTGGCTGGTACAGTCAGCAAAACCAGAGCCTTTCAAACATAACAGCATAGGGTAGCTAAGTTGTGGCAACAGCAAGTTACCTATTGCACTGCATTAGCTCAAAATTGGGTAGTCCACCTTGCAGCTAACAAATACTGGACACACAACCCAAAGAGGCATTTCAGAGGGTTGACTGACCAAAAAGCAACAGCAGCTTCTCTTGCTACTTCTGTACAAGAAACCAGTGATAAGGAAGAGGAGAATAATTAAAAACCTACAAGCACCTTTTTCACAAGAAGGCTTTCAAAAATGCTGTAAAGCCAAAAAATCCATCACTGGGCTAATTCTGTGGATCCTGACAATGAGGAAAGGAAGTGACTGTGCTTTGTATAAGTCAAGCAAAGATTTATGTTATGATAGCTTAAATAAAACAGACCTTAAGAGAGGAAATAATTGTTACCCGAGTCATCTGGCATGTTTCTACTGTCTCAGGTGCAACAGACATCAAACCCTCCCAGACCGGGGACAGCATTTCCTTGCCACTTCCCTCTCAGTAAAGAACACTTTAAAGTAATTTCAATTCTGCACATATGTTCTGATGGCTTCTTTGTAATTGCTTATGCTTCTCAAAGAAAGAGAGGCTGTCAAAGTAAAGGGGGTGGGTGTGGGGGGAAGACCTCAAGCCACTTTCTCAATTTACTAATTTTGGGACACATCAATACTGACATTAAAATGGATAAAAAGACTTCTGAAGCGATACTTTGTAAAGAAAACAACAATCTTTTCCTTCAAATTAGCGTGTTTTTTTCCCAAAGCCAGGTCACTGTGGTGGTGGCTTGACCCTGGCTGGACACCAGGTGCCCACCAAGCTGGTCTATCACTCCCCTCATCAACTGGACAGAGGAAAGAAAATAAAATCGAAGGCTTAAGGGTCAAGATAAGGACAGGGAAAGATCACTTACCAATGAAATTAATTTTCTGCCAATCAATTCAGAGTAGGGTAATAAGAAATAAAACCAAACCTTAAAAAAAAACTTCCCCCCACCCCTCCCCTTCACTCCCAATTGTCTCTCATCCCCTCACGCAGCAGAGGGACAGGAAATAGGCGTTACGGTCAGCTCATCGCAGTCTCTGCCGCTCCTTCTTCCTCACTCTGTTCCCTGCTCCAGTGAGGGGTCCCTCTCATAGGAGACTGTCCTCCATAAACTTCAACATGAGTCCTTCCCACAGGCTACAGTTTTTAATTAACTGCTCCAGCGTGGGTCCCCCACAGGTCACAAGCCCTGCCAGCAACCCTGCTCCAGCCCGGGCTCCTCTCCCCATGGACCCACAGGCCCTGCCAGGCCCCTGCTCCAGCACAGGCTCCCCACGGGGTCACAGCCTCCTTCAGGCACCCACCTGCTCCGGTGTGGGTCCCTCCCCGGGCTGCGGGTGGGGATCTGCCCCACCGTCAGCCTCCGTGGGCCGAGGGGCACAGCCTGCCCCACCGTGGGCTTCAGCATGGGCTGGGGGGGAACCCCTGCTCTGGCGCCTGGAGCCCCCCTGCCCCCCCTGCCCTGACCCGGGGGCTGCAGGGCTGTTGCTCTCACACGGCCTCGCTCCCCACTTTGGCTGCGGTTGCTGTTGTGCAGCAGCTTTCCCCCATCTTAAATACGCTGTCCCAGAGGCGCTGCCACCGTCACCGATGGGCTCGGGCTCGGCCAGCGGCGGGTCCGTCCCGGAGCGCTGGCACTGGCTCCATCGGGCACAGGGGCAGCTTCCCACAGAAGCCACCTCTGTAGCCCACACTACCAAAATCCTGCCACGCAAACCCAGTAGAGTCAAGAGAGGCCCATTAGAACAAGGTGCAACCAGGCTGCAGCCAGTGCCACACCTGCCTTCCCCTGTCCTGTATGAACCCCAGCGCCCAACCATGCTTATACTGTAAATAGTCTAACCAACTACTTCAGAACTCTGATGTATAGGTTAAACTCTAAGAATAAAGTGAAACAGAGGGCATCTGCCTGTAAATACAAATACACAGCGTAGCAGTCTGCCTTTTTCAGACATATGCTGCATTTTCTCTCCATCTGTGAGGAAAGGTTTGGTTTTAAATAGTGAACTAAAAATTCTGTTGTTTACCATTTTTCATTAAAAAAGTACAACTGTTACTTTGAAATTAACATCAATTTTCTGGTGCACGAAAAATGACCAATGGTATAATTTAACTCAACTTAGACAAAGCCTTACTTTGCCTGATGAAGATACAAGGGATGTTTAAAAGTTTAAAATACTGTACTGCCTGCACATATTTACAACAAATGCAATTCCATTAAAAATAAATGTGGAAAACACTTCTCTTCTAATTTGTCTATTACAAAGCAAAGCTTTTTCTAAGTTTTACTAAATAAAATAACAGCTAGAAACTAAACCTAAAGAAATCACACAAACACCTTTTTACTGCAGACCCTCCTCATGACACAAAACGTAGCTTATCCACTTGTATATAGATACAATAGGGCCCTGTTCAGAGTAAAGGTGGCAGTAAATTTTTATGCAAAAAGAATACTCCAGTGATTACTGGAGGTAATGAAACGTAAGAACAGTGATTACCGTTGAAAAAGAGACAGATACTATAGCAGCTTTAAACAAGTGATTTTATTTCACCTGGTAGCGCTAAAAGATCAGATTCTTCTTTTGCATTTAAAACTTGTTTCTAAAGCTTCCATCTCTTCTTCAGAGATGCAGCTAAGCAAGGATAAAGTTTCCTTTATTTGCACAGTAAGGGAACACACCTGGAATGCCAATAAACCTCAGACTTCCTTACGCTGAATCACCCTCTCAAGTACCGTAAAAGGTAAATACCTGCAACCATGGAGCCATGTGAGGTGTATTCCTATTAGTTAGCTACAATTTACCTAATACTTACAGGCATCTGTATTTTTTTCTTTTTCTTTTTCTTTTTTTAACGTATCGGTTGATCCAGCATCACTTACAAGACTTCTTTTAAATATTAAGCTAACGAAAAATCATAGCTGAGACTAAACACAGAGTAACAACAGCTCAAAGAACGGAAGATCAAGGATTTTATTTTACTACTAACAGTAAGAAGGGCCTTGTACAAATTGCTTAAACTCACTGTAGGATGGTTTACAACCTACTAAAAAAAACCTGCAATCACCACAAGTAGAACCTGTGGCTTCTTGACAGCTGTGTTAGAACAACCTGGAAGAGAGAACCTGTAACATCCTTTATAACTTTAGAAGTGTATTAATAACTTGTTTTGATGCTCCTTAGAGACCCTCCATTGAGGTGTATCCTGCGCACAAATCACAGAGTCAGAGGAGCTCTCCCCTCCACAATTTCCAAACCAGACCACCACTGCAAGGTACAAGGCAGTGATAAACAAGTAAATGAGACAAGAGCCGTATAAAACCAAAGTCACCTATTAATCACAAATGATACCTCATCAGTCAGCAGAGCCTCAGAATAACCATTCTTACACCAAAGCCCCTGCAAGATAAGATGGATCTTCAGGAATTCAGCCAAACCTGCCCACACAAGGCAGACAAGATGAGTGAAGAGCCAACTGTCACCTACTGCTATAATGCAGCTCGCTGCCTAGAATCACACATCTGATATTCTTAACTCCTAATTTCCAGGACAGGAGAGGCTTGCAAATGTCTGCAAAACAGCTCCAGAGCCACAGACAAAAGATAGTATTCAAGTACACATTACCATCAGTAAATCTAAGCTATACTATTATTTTGTGCTCTTTCTCTTTGTTGCCTTCGGAGATAGTTATGATCCCTTGGGAGATAGTTCTGAAGGGCCAAGGGGTCCAGAAAGACTGGACATTCTTCAAAAAGGCACAGGAGCAGGCCATCCCAATGAGCTGAAAGAAGAGCCAGTGAAGGAGAAAACTGGCCTGGCTGAACTGAGTGCTTTGGCTGGAACTCAGGGGAAAAAAAGGAGAGTTTACTACCTTTGGAAGAAGGGGTCAACAACTCAGGAGAACTGTAAAGATGTGAGGTTATGCAAGGCGAAGATTAGAGAGGTGAAAGCCCAGCTAGAATTCTGGCTGGACACTGCCATAAAAAGATAACAACAAAAGTTTTTAAAAATACATTATCTTTGGCCCTCCTTTTGCTTCTAACCTGCATCCCTTATTAGAGGAAGCGGGGAACATTGACACAAAGGATGGAGACTCAGCTGAGGTACTCAATGCTTTTTTTATCTCAGTCTTTAATAGCAAGAGCAGCTTGCCTCTGTATGCTCAGCCACCTGAGACGGAAGACAGGGATAAGGGGAGCAGAACAAAGCCCTCATAGTCCAGCAGGAAAGAGTCAGTGACCAGCTGCTCCACTTAGATGTGCACAAGTCTGCGGGGACAGATAGGATCCACCAAAGGGTACCGAGGGAGCTGGCAGAAGTGCTCACTGAGCCACTCTCCACCAACAGTCCTGGGTAACTGCGGAGGTCCCCGTTGACTGGAAGGTAGCCAACGGGACACCCATCTACAAGAAGGCCCAGGAAACCACAGGCCTGTCAGCCTGACCTCGGTGCCAACAAACGTTATGGAGTAGATCATCCTGAGTGCCATCACGTGGCACGTGCAAGGACAACTGGGGGATCAGGCCCAGCCAGCATGGGGTTATGAAAGGCAGGTCCTGCTTGATGAACCTGATCCCCTGCTATGACAAGGTGACCCACTTAGTGGATGAAGAAAAGGCTGTGGATGTTGTCTACCTGGACCTCAGCGCAGCATTGGACAACATCTCCCGCAGCACTCTCCTGGAGAAACCAGCTCCTCGTGGCTTGGATGGGTAGACTCTTTGCTGGGTAAAAAGCTGGCTGGATGGCTGAGACCAAAGAGCAGTGGCGGATGGAGTTACATCCAGCTGGTGGCCAGTCACAAGTGGTTTCCCCCACGCCTCAGTACTGGGGCCACCAGCCCTGTTCAATACCTTATCAACCATCTGGACAAGGGGATCAAGTGCACCCTCAGTCGGTCTGCAGAGGACACCAAGCTGAAGGGGGGAACATTCATCTGCTTCAGGGTAGGAAGGGTCTGCTCCACACGGGGAGCTGGACAGGCTGGATCCATGGGCCAAGGCCAGCGTATGAGGTTCAACAAGGCCCCGTGACGGCTCCTGCACTTGGGCCACAACAACTCCGTAACGCTACGGGCTTGGGGAAGGGTGGCTGGAAAGCTGCCTGGAGGGAAAGGACCTGGGGGTGCTGGTTGATGGCTGGCTGAGCGTGAGCCGGCAGCGTGCCCAGGGGGCCAAGGCGGCCAACAGCATCCTGGCTTGTATCCAAAACGCTGTGCCCAGCACGACCTGGGCAGTGACTGTCCTCCTGTACTCAGCACTGGTGAGGCCCCACCTCAAATCCTGCGTTCAGCTTTGGGCCCCTCGCTGCAGGAGGGTCACAGAGCTGCTGCAGCGTGTCCAGAGACGGGCAACCAAGCTGGGGAAGGGGCTGGAGCACAAGTCTGATGAGGAGCAGCTGAGGGAGCTGGGGGTGTTGAGGAGGAGGATCAGGGAGTTCTTCCTGCTCTCTACAACTCCCTGAAAGGGGGCTATCGCGAGGTGGGGGTCAGTCTCTTCCCCCAGGTAACAAGTGACAGCACAAGTGGAAACGGCCTCAAGTTGAGCCAGGGGAGGTTTACATTGGATATTCGGAAAAATTTCTTCGCTGAAAGGGTGGTCAAGCATTGGAACAGGCTGTCCAGGGCGATGTTGGAATCACCAGCCTGGGGGTATTTAAATATCAAGTAGATGCGGTGCTTAGGGACATGGTTTAGTGATGGACCTGGCAGTCCTGGGTTAACAGTTAGACTTGATGATCTCAAGGGTCTTTTCCAAACTAAATGATTCTACGATTCATTTCAGATAAAGGTAAGGCAGTTTAAAACCAAAACAAACAAAAAAAGCAGCTATACAAAGCTTGTTCATTTTAAGTGATAAATGAAGCAGCCATTGATGCCAGCTAATAAGTGAAGTCTACTGTATCACTTTAACGTTCCAAGTGATAAAAATAAAGAGGTAACAAATACCCACACTTGAAAGCTAATGTTAGGATTCATCTTAACTCACAGAAAACCCAAAGGTCTGTAAACGATCCTGACCCAACAGCATTTCTTCTAAAGCAACCCATTTAGTTGCTCTGGTGGAATACAACTGTGAACAACAATAAACCTGAGACTAAACAATTTGCAAACTACAGGACAATGTACATATCTAAGCCCATGACTGGAGCGTGTAAGGAGCTACTGCTTTCCTAACAGAGCCAGTCTTACATGAGTAACTACCGCACCAGCTCACTAGTGCTCAACACTGCAATCCGCCAAAGCAATTTCCAACAGCAAGATGTCTCAAAATAGGGTAGTTTTAATTGTCACTCATTTTACTACACTGTGGTTGTGTTGTGAAAAAACGTGCGGCAAATTAAGTCAACTTCTTTGTTTAGATCAAGAAATAGTAAAAGCAGCTCAAGACTAACCAACTGTTAAGGCATCATGAATCACAATTTTCACTTAGCAATCACAACAGATGATGCCCAGTGTCGTACAAGATAAAACCAGATCCTTACAGGACAGTATCTACGACAAGTAAGTAAACATTATCAAAATGCATCTACTTACACAGGCTTTGGAAAAACATCTAACAGTGCTGCAAAGTTCCATGAAAGGATAAATCTTTCATGGTGAAAGGGAGAGGCCTGAGCTCATGCACAACATCTTAGCTTTCCCTACAAATTATGCTGCTGCCACATATCCAACTGTGAGTACCAGCTGTCAGAATAGCTGTCAAACGCAATGACTGATTTAAACCTGATACCAGCTGCAGCAGTCTTCCACAACACAAAAGCTTTATACTGTTGATGCTTACACCAGAGAAGTATTAGAAACGTTTATTCTCAAAAGTCTATTCATGTTTTGCAGCACTCTCTCTTCTGACAGATTACTACAGTATAGTAAGTATCCGACTCTGCAAAACTCAAGGCCAAAGTGGTGTTAAAGGTCCTTAAGCTGGTAGTGGCACAGAACTGCTGCAATTTAGAATGAACAAGGAAATTGCACCATGTAATCAACAGGATAATTAGCGTATATTTACTTTGTCAGGGGAAGACAAACAGGGTGAGTACAAAAGGCTCAGTAACCACTTTGCTGCTGGAGGAGAAGCCAGGTTCTGTACAGGCAAAAGGCAATTTCTCACTATTGCAAGCATTCAACAGAGGTCAGCCGCCTCCTCCTCCTCACACCTGAAAGGAAACTCACAGGTTTAATACCTCTAGGAATTCACACTCACCAACACAGGCATAAAAAGCAATAGGATTACCATCCAATCAGGAGTACAGATCAGAAACAGCAGCAGTGGCAATATACAGCAAGAGACTAAGGATTCAAGAGTAGAAAGCTGAGTTTTTACCTACTATGAAGTGTTGAATGGAGATGAATACCTACTGCATTTCAATGTCTGTCTTCAATTTTGGTAATTCCAGTTTGCAAGAGCCCTGACAAATCATCTCTCCCCTATCCCAAGAAGCCTCTGATGTTTCTGAAAAAATAAAATCCAGTGCACCCAAAATCTGACTCTGCTGTGCCCAGTGAAACAACAGACCTATGCAAGTTTTGCTTCTCTGCAACAGGTCCTTCTCCCCTTTCTTAAGAAATGCTTTACTTTGCATTTCCACTTCAATTGGGTTCCCACTTACCTGGTGGGCTCAGCACACCCTGATCTTCCCAGATCATGTGGGGCTAAGGCAAGGTTTCTCATACCTCCTGGTCCTCCTGTGCCCATTCTGGCACCATTTAATTGGGCAGGGAGCCTACACAGGGAACTAATGCAGCAGAACACACAGCTGGGGTAGAGGGAGTAGGACAAAACCGAACATTTAACTCCTACTTACCAATATGTAAAAGAACCAAAAGCCCAAGAGTTGGCTGAAACAAAGGCAAAGGGGTCACAGAGAACATGCAAAAAAAACCCCAGACGAACAAAAAACCAGAACAAAGGATAGCCTCTTCCAACAGTAGCTCAATGGCTTAGCTGTAATATTAATTTTCATTCTACTCAAAGCCATTTGGCTAAAAGGATGCTCTTCGGTCTGTGAGAACTCCTTTCCCAGAAAACCTTCTGTAGCCATATACACTCATCCTTTCTCAGTCTTACTTCTAACTGAAGAAATTCAGTTGAAGCTCTTATTCCTGCAGCTCTCAGAACTGAAAGGCTTATACACCTACATGCAGTTCTTAAAACCACAGGGCTGCAGTTTGGTGATTTCACTTGACACTCCAAGTTATGATAATTAGAAAATTAAAAAATACAAAAAAAAGCAGTATTGTTTCTCTGAAAGTAGCATAATTCCATCTCCTTATTCATCACCATGCTAAGACATGTCCTGTGTACCTGGACATGGCTGGCTTGTGAGTAGTGCAGGCAGATCTCGCATTGACCTCCCTGCTCTCACTGAAGTCAGAAGCTGGGGACTTTTAAAAATTTCACCTTTATTTCCTAACTTTCAGTTTAGCAATTCTGTGATGTTTTGTGAATCTTTTCCTTTGAAGAGGGGAACACGGAAGAGCCCTTAACTTAAAAATGTTTGAATTTTGGTAACTGTTGGAAAAAACTGAAAAAGCATTAATAAATTTATTAAGTAATTAAATATTACATGAGAAATTTCTTTATCATGAGGACAGAAAGAAAAAGAACCAATAGCTACAAGCAAACACCATGTATAAACCAGAAGTCAAGAAAAGCATGCTATTAGTTTGCAGCTGAAATTGTTCCAAATGCACTTAACTGTATTTCAAGCTACATTTATACTAGTGCACTAGACTATAATTACTTGTCAGTGTTGTATCTACATTCAACTTTTCTTTATCATATTATGCCTTAGCGAGAACTGCCTTCAATTTTGATGAGTTAGTGCAGGAAAAGAAATGCAACACCATATTTGCACAAGTCTAAGAAAATAATTGCTTGGATAAAATTCCACCATCTACTATTTTTGCAAGCATCTAAAACCACAGCCAACCATCAACTCATATAATGGTTGCTAGATTTGTGGAGTAGGCTTTTTAGAAAGCAGGACACTGAAAAAAAGCAGAGTAAAATTACAGATCCATTAAATAAAAACATTGAGTTCAGTTTGTTTCTTATAACAAAACTTTGGTAAAATTGTTAGTGAAACAACTATTTCTCTTTTGGCAGGACATCAAGAAAACACACTTGAAACATTATAAAATACCCATTAAATAATAAATGTGTCCCCCAGATCCTTTTGACCTCAAAAAGAAATGGTCTCAGCCATGATGAATGATGTCTATATTATTCCTCCTTGCTTTCAGAGGTATGTTCAGGCACCAGTATCCACAGGAAGGGATCTGATTTCTCTGTGGAGGCACCTCAAGGTAGGCACATTGGTCAGACCAGACGAGAATGCCACAAAGGTGAAGGACCTTCCATGGCCATTTCTGCAGCATGCACTGCATGAGCCAAAGGACAGCAACAGACCAGCACCAACCTCACCAAATCACGACACAGTCACTAAGAAAGAAGAGCAGACCGACTAGCACTGTCCTCATGCAACATAATCTCATTCGTTAAAAAGGTGCCTGCATTTTCTGGACAAATACAGCAAAATCAAGAACGTCTGTAAAAGCCTTGGTGCTCCCCAAATGAGTAGTGGCAACCACCTCACCCAGCTAGAGCTGCCAGGGCAAGGTGAGAAGTAGGAGCAGTGAGAAGAAAGAAAAAAAAAAAAAAAAGGGGGGGGGGGGGGGCGGGGGGGGGGGCAGGAAAGAACTCAAGAAAGTGGCATTAACCTTCCCATCCAGTACTGATGCCTCGTCTTCTCCAAATCTGCACCAGGATGTTAAGTAGCTGTTGGAATGCCAACACCCAAAAAAGTACTACACAGAATTATCCAGACCAACACCTGAACGTGATGCAGGCCCACGGATTGTATTTGGTTTCATTATAGATGACTAGTTGGGAAGCCATACCAGCTCAGATTTGCCCATAAAAATTCCCAGTTTGCCCATCCATCACATCATGCAGATACTTTTTGGTTTCCCTCAGATGTGTGCTGATGTCAGGGCACAGCTCAGTGACCTGGCTCTTAAAATCTGTAAATTTCCAGTTTGCTTTTTAGATTCAGTTTTTAATTACCAGGAGGAAAAAAAAAAAATCTCTACTTTGTCAAAATGCAAAACATTTTTATGGCTGTTACCAAGCCAAAAACACCACCAGATGGAAACTCATTTAAAATTCTTCAATACATAGCTCTCTTTCTTCTAACTACTACCAGCCAGCCAGCCTCATGATTTACATCATATGAGGTGACTAGAAACAGATGAAAACTGATGAAACCACAGTGACTGCTTTAAAAAAAACAAAACAAAACACAACCAACCCCCAAAAAGTCTTAATATTTACTTTGAAAACAATGAAAAGCGGTGAAAATACCACCAGGTCCCACCAGATAAGACATAAGACGTGTGTGATATGCGTGCCTAAGGACAGCAGGGGAAACCTGGGGTAGCTTTACTCTGCAACAACTCTCACCTCCCAAAAGGGTATTAGGTCACAAACCAACATGCCCTGAAGTCAGACCATACCATTTGCAGAGGCCAAAGACACCCAAAAGCCAGGTCACCTCCGTTCCCCATTCCTGGGCTATGCAATGAGCTGAGTGAGAAAGCTGGACCAGGGGAGAGTCTCAGTGGTCCCCGGAACAGCAGCCCACTTCCAGACAAGACATACTGCTGCCTCCTGAGTTTTCTAGCTGCAGCTTTAAGCTGGCTGCTCTGCGTGTCACCAGGTTGCATTTCCTGTTGGAATTACAGGAACCGTTCTGTACAACTCTCTGACTCACTTATAATCCATAAAATCTTGAGCATTTTGCAGCTCTTTTAAAGAATGCAAAGCAGCCTTTTCCGGTCTCACTTACTATGGCCAGTCTAAAGAAAAACTGATGTTAAAAATCAGTAATGGCATTCTCTGATACTGAGAATACTTTGCAAATAGTGTAAATACAGCAGTTTTACAGCAATTTTATTCAGACCACATGCAGTAGCCCCTACTGATCAGTTAATACAGAAATCTGAACAATGACATGTCTTCTTAAGAAAGGGAGAGCTATGGCAGTTAAGTGCTATATTTACAGTATTTGCAGAGCATTCTTTATTTAGATTTCTATGGTAACCAGTAAGAGGACAGCAGTTCATATTTTGAATGTTTTCATTCCCCATGGTCTGAAACACCACAATCACTACAATATTTTTTTAAGCAGGAAAGAGCTATAAGCAAGCATATTACTAACTTAAACAGAGCAGTCTTTACTGATTAACTTGAGATGGAGTTATTCTCTGACACAACAACAATATATTTATTTAAGTTACTCTCCTTAATGTGACTTAGTAACAAAACCAGCCTGGTATGCATTACCCACCAAGCAAAACTTGTCAAAATTGCATTTCTGCCGTTACGTCATCTTACCTGTCAAATGCAACATGTGCAGAGGAACAGGAACAACTTTGTTGTCCCTCTGACCCATAAGGAATCTGGGACCAAGTAATTGCAAGAATCAGTACCTGCTGCAGGGATATGGTACTGTTACCACAGGAGGAAGCATTGTTCATTATTAAACCCCACCAATTAATTTGAAAAGTGTCAGACAACGTACTGCAGTATAGTCACCCGACACCTCCAGAACAGCCTATAGCCAGGCTGGTCCCAATTCAACTTCTGTTTGCTGTAAACCCTAGAGGGCCAGCACAAGCAGCACCAGCTCCTTCACCCACACCGCCTGTTTACACGTTTTCCCATCAAGCTCTCCTACATACATACCTCTGGACTAATTTTGGGATAAAAAAACATTAGGGAGGACAACATAATTCCTCTGTTTTGCAAATAAATAATCAAAGCTCAAAGATAGTGTAATATTTTAAGGAAGAACTGCAAAGCAGAACAAAAATCTACCTCTCACAATGTAGAAAACATGTCCATTTTAACATCAGAAATGTATGTAACCTCAGGTACTCACTTTCCTCCTGCTGCTAATCTTTATTTCTGAAGAGTATACCAGCCCCACATATCAGTTAGCAGTTAGTCTTCGGCCCCAAATATCCCAAGACTGATCTCCAAAACTCTCAGAGAAATTAATCCACAGCCAATGACAACTGATTCCTATGGAATATTCCTCTCCCATGCCCCACATATGGCTACCCTACTCTCAGCATTTCCGCTGTCAGAGATGGTACCACTCACACCTACCCTCTGGGAGCCCAGAAGCAAGTCTGCACCAGGCGCTTCCCAGCAGGCCAATTTCTGCCCAGTTTCACATTTCACATTTCAGCATCACATCCATCCCTAAAACCCTCCCTCCTGACCCCACCCCACCCCACTGTGAAGTTTCTGGGAATTGCAATTCCTCCTTAGCCAAAGACTATTTTTATCAAGGAGAGAGGAAATCCTCCTGCTGCAAGTTTTATCATACATCCACAATTTCAAAGTGAAACCGCACAGGACAGTGAGAACTACCGTGCTGCAGCAAGGCTACTGGGGGTTTAGTAGCAAGACAGCACAAAAATACCCAGAGGAAAGCAATCACTGAACACAGCACAGCGAGAGCCCTCCACTGCCACATTCCCCTCCCCACTGCCCAAAAGCCAGCCGCAGCAGACGACAGACAAGGTAATCACGCTGTGCCTACCTAGAGTCATGGCTGAGGACCACCCGGTCTCAAAAGCTATCTTCTGCTGAACCTATTTACCATGAGACTACAAGGCTCCTATTACCGAAGCTTGATCAGTACAGGGTCAGGCTGGATTCAGCAATGCTTGCAATGGGACAAGCAGGACTTCATCCACGGCCCCGCAGCACAGGACCTCCGTGCCCTTATTGCTGCCCAGAGACCACAAGGAAGATGGTGGAGGCACTCCACCTTCAACTGCCCAAAAGATCCTTAGGCATTGAGAGACAGGAGCTCTTCGCAGCTTGGGCAACTCATAGAGACAAAATGAAACTGCAAGGAAACACTGGGGAAGGTACTCTTTATTACTAGGGCCCCATGAACAGGCACCATTTTGCCTGGTTCCTCCAGGGGCCTGTAAACACCAGCCACCCGCTTCCTCCCACCAACACCCCCCACCCAAAGTGGCAGCACTTGGGCATGGACAAAGGCACCCTGTTTTAACGCACCGCTTTATGGCAACAGCATGAAATGGCAGCACTAGGCAGCAGTCCAAAAGAAATAAAGGAAACGTAAGTTCTGTGGAACAGAAAGCACTTGCAAAGCATGGAGTTTCAGTGGGACATGGGATTCCAGTGAATGAGCACTCAGTTTCACTAAAATGCTTACTTCAGACTAGCAAAGCATAACATTACATAGTATAATATATTTGAAAAATAAGAGCTTGTTAGATACAGCAAAACTGGAATACATTTTCCACCTGCGGCTTATATTTCTCCCTTGATGTCATAAATCCAATTAATTTCAATATCATTGAAGGAAAAATGAGTACTCCAACTTCCCCCTTACCAATCTAATGCAACTACTTTAAACATGGAGAAATCACAAGTGCCCACCATGAGATATATGTCAGCCAGAGACATGCCCCTTGCCAACAAAACTGCAGCATGTTCACCTCTGCACCTTCAAACCAAGCCTCCTGGAACACTCTTCACAACAAATCTTCCCTTAGAGATGTAGCTGAAATATCTACTATCTTCTGAAAAGCACACTGTAAAGCTCTCAAATATTTCCTACCTCTGCACTTGGGACATCTTAAGACATGTCTGAAAGAACCACAACTCCTCACCATCTAGGTGGTACACTTTACTGCAGCCTCTACAGGAGTTACTCTGAGGCATCTCCCTCCACTCAAACTACTTCTCTGCTTGGTTACACTAGCTTAAAAACACACCTCCTGTGCACTCACCATGCTGCATGCTGGATAAGGTTTTGAAGCAATAGCAAACTTCAGTCCACAAGCACTATTATACATGCTTCGACAAACATCTCTAGGGAGACAAGTTATTATCTCCAGGTTAATTCCTTTTTGTACTTAGTGATTCCCAGCTTGTCTCACTGACCTTGGCTACTGCATCCTCAAGAAACATGCCACAATAGAAACATCTCTATTCATCCCATACTTGGTGACTGGACCCAAACTGTTCCTGCTGGAGCTCAGAAAAGGCCAGAGTAGCAGGGACATAAGAACTGAAAGAGGCTAAAAAAGGAAGAGATACATGCAAATGCATATTCATATTTTGATCTAAACACAGAAGTCAGCAGCTACCCCACAGTGAAGAAAAGGCGCTTCTAGACAGCTGATACACTTACCCTACTTAATCCAGAATAGTCCCAAGGACAATAACCAAGAGAAGTAGTTTGGAGAGCTACTGCACAGCAGGATATGAGGCCACATTAGCACCTTACACCTTCGGGGTTTTGTTATAAACATCAAGGTTCTGTTTTGTGAAAGCCCAGACCAGCTTCCATCACAAGAACGACACTATTCCTCCAGGGCATCAGCACCCTTACCATTAACAAAGAAAACACTGCATTTTACATGCATTTTTTAAAAATTATTATAATAATAATGAGTGGCCCAGCTGTCATCCTGGCCACCTTGAGGTGTAGCCTCATGGTGTAGTAGCACGGTAATCCATGCTACTGAAAGAAGTGCAGCCAGCTACAGAGCAAAATCCTCACAGGAGCAAGGAATAAGGAGGCAGGACTTTGGATGGCTTTTGCTCTAAATGTTTCTAAAAGGACTAAGTTCCTTAAAACAACTTGGTTCCTTTTCTTCCATTTGCAGCATAAATTAGCTAGCTCCTTCATTTGTTTTGACTGAACTGATATTCCTGCTGTTCACCCAAGTAATCCAACAACTTGATTCCTGAACTGCTCAGTACTCCTTCTAATATGGAATATGTTACTGGTAACCAGTTGTTAAGAGTTCACAGACACACCAAAAGTCCCTGCGCAGTTCCCGTGACCCCACACCATAAATGGCCCAAAACTTCCCTGGAAAAATACCCCTGCCTTCCAGGTACAATGATAGGAAAGCACGTATGCACAGAGTTCAGCTGACCCAAGTAACAAAGGATAGGCCTCTGTAAGGGGGGTGTGGGGGTGGTGAAAGCCAGATTTGATTAACCACAAAAAAAAACAGGCTACGACTGACACACTCCACACTCCCTCTCCACTCCCAAACATTCCCAGACCAAAAAACCAAACCCCCACATGAACACAGCTATTCATAAGGAACACCATAAAAATGTTTTCCTACATTTTCTCCACGAAGGGTTTGGATGTCAAGGTTGTATCTAACCATCCACAAAGTCTCCCAGTGAAAGGGGAACTGCATGGCAGCAATGGTCCCTCTATGTTTGTGCTGGCTTTAGAACAAACAATAAAACCAAAAGTTCATGGAAGGCAGCATGAAGGCACTGGAGTTATATACTAGCATTACAAAAATTTAGATTCTCCCACAGTATGCTCTTTAAAGCATAACTATTCTGCTTTTGTGAACTATTTCGTCAGCACTCCTGCAGGAGTGTAAACTTGCTAGAAAGAAACATACATCCATTGCTAGGGAAGGGTCAGTTGGGAAATGCAACAGCAGCAAGTACAGTATCAGTCACTCAGTCCAATCCTCTGCAGGGAAACAGACTGAGCTGAGGAGAAGATGCTCAGTACTGCACAAACCATGTAACTGAGGTGCCCAGCCTCTCCAAAGCACAAGGGGGAACAGGGAGCCTCCCCTGTCAGGCACTATTTTCTATTATCAGATAAGAGCTGGCTTTTAGAAAGTTAAAAGTCTGACAATTAATCAAGGAAATTCACCCCAGGGAACTGAATGCTTACTTTCTTCAGAAATCACAAAGCCCATCCAGTTGCTTCCAACGTAAAAGTCTGATTACGCAGCAACCCATACTGCTAACATTGTAGACTAACACTTGAAGCTAGCCTACAAAGGCATCATCACCAAAACCACCAGCCTATGCTGCCTTACATGCTGTTGAACACCTTAATAGTGTACCGCAGCAGTATTTTTTTTATGTTAAGCTGCAGAGTACAGAAATACATCAAAGATACACTTTGAAAAGGTAGTCAGGTACTTTCTTCTAGACACAGGTTTCAAACAGATCACTGACAAAAGACGCAGGAACACCACAGGGCTGTGTTCTCCAAATATTTTGTTCATAGGATTACCACAAAAAATGCAAAAGACCTCCAAAAAACCCCTACTTGGATCTAGCCAGAAATGCATACCACACAAGCACAGTCCTTCCACTAAGAAAGCAGCCTTTGGGGTGGTTTTGTCTATGCGCCAATTAGGCCGTTAAAAGCATTCAGAGGTACCCCACCTACAAAGGAGCACATTCCTCAGGGTGTGCAAAAACAAGAAAGTCCTTTTTCACTGAAGATCTCTCACACTGTAACAGAGAACAGATTGTTTCCTAACATCTTTCATGCAACCTTGTTTGTGTTTCTGCAATTCAAAACACTTTTCACTGTATTTAACTTCCTCCTCACCTTAATCCCTTAAACTTGATTAATATATCAGCATTCTTTTACTCATAGAAACCAAACCCAATTTATAAAACGGTAAGGCTTAAGGACCTCCAGTTATAGTGCTATAAAACAATATTATAAGAGTCCAAGTGTTGTTGTTTACATTATTATAATTTCAATCACATTACAAACATAAAGACGCAAAGGACAGAATGCCTGGACAGGCGACTGTTGTCACAAGCAATAATTATTTTTTTTTAACCTACAAGCATCTCCTTTTAAGTATAGTCTTGCAAATGTAAATCAGAAGTATTACAATTTACATCAACTAAAGTACAGGAGCACACCAGAAACATCAGCAATGCTGATTCTAAAGCACTGATATCCCTCCCGGAGATGGCACCAGCCCAAACTGCCAAGGCTGCATGCTGCTACCCAAGCTCCAGCACATGGCTTCTGGCAGAGCTAAATTGCATGGAAGCAGCTCAGATCTCTGTAGCCACAGCACATTTATGTGCAATGCAGATAATCCTCCTACAGTAACCAAGTGCGGGGGGAACTATTCAATAAAAGAAAAATTCCAACAACACTTGACTGAACAAGACACAAGCATTTGCTTGCATTAGTGCATTTTTATCTTCATAAACACCACTGCCTAAAGTCAGCTAGCTTCCAAGTTTTAAATTCAACAAATAAAACCTACTTGAGAAATTATACTCATTTACATATCCAATACTAATGGCCACTATTTTTAACCCTTTCCTTATGCCTTCACTGCTGTTAAAACTTAAGCTTAATTTACTCCCTTCCCATGCTTTTGCTGCATGTTGGCTACAATTTTTTTTGAAACCTGTCCTACCGTAAAATTGTAGGCATGTTTTGGAAGACTGCAAGTTGAGCTACTTCTTTTCAAGAGTATAGTGCAGGAGGGACTTCAGATTTGAAAACTCAAGACTAAAGATACTGCAGAGCAAGGGTTTGCTTGCAAGACTCCACTTTTTCTAATTTAGCATATACTATTACAATACAAAATTGAAGCAATCCTCATTTTCCTGACACCTTCAACTTCACTACAACATGGCACTAAACGCCAAACAGGATGTGGAAAGTTTTTCAAGCACTAGAAGGAAAAGAAATTACTCTACTACCCTAAATGAACACCACTTGGGCATCTCTGCACTTAAGATGCTATTAGGAGCATCACAAATACAAGCCAGAATGAATCTGATGCAACAGATCAAGTTTTTAATGCTTCTAAAGTAATGAGATTTCTCGAGGAGGGAAAAAAAAAATAGACAAATTAGGAAGAAACTGGCTACAGTCCTGGACAGGAGAAATAATCCTCCATAACCCAAGGGGAAACAGTTAGCAACCAGCTACACCACTTAGATGTGCACAAGTCTGCGGGGACAGATAGGATCCACCAAAGGGTACCGAGGGAGCTGGCAGAAGTGCTCACTGAGCCACTCTCCACCAACAGTCCTGGGTAACTGCGGAGGTCCCAGTTGACTGGAAGGTAGCCAACGGGACACCCATCTACAAGAAGGCCCAGGAAACCACAGGCCTGTCAGCCTGACCTCGGTGCCAACAAACGTTATGGAGTAGATCATCCTGAGTGCCATCACGTGGCACGTGCAAGGACAACTGGGGGATCAGGCCCAGCCAGCATGGGGTTATGAAAGGCAGGTCCTGCTTGATGAACCTGATCCCCTGCTATGACAAGGTGACCCACTTAGTGGATGAAGAAAAGGCTGTGGATGTTGTCTACCTGGACCTCAGCGCAGCATTGGACAACATCTCCCGCAGCACTCTCCTGGAGAAACCAGCTCCTCGTGGCTTGGACGGGTGGACTCTTTGCTGGGTAAAAAGCTGGCTGGATGGCTGAGACCAAAGAGCAGTGGCGGATGGAGTTACATCCAGCTGGTGGCCAGTCACAAGTGGTTTCCCCCACGCCTCAGTACTGGGGCCACCAGCCCTGTTCAATACCCTTATCAACCATCTGGACAAGGGGATCAAGTGCACCCTCAGTCGGTCTGCAGAGGACACCAAGCTGAAGGGGGGAACATTCATCTGCTTCAGGGTAGGAAGGGTCTGCTCCACACGGGGAGCTGGACAGGCTGGATCCATGGGCCAAGGCCAGCGTATGAGGTTCAACAAGGCCCCGCGCCGGCTCCTGCACTTGGGCCACAACAACCTCACACAACGCTACGGGCTTGGGGCAGAGCGGCTGGAAAGCTGCCTGGAGGGAAAGGACCTGGGGGTGCTGGTTGATGGCTGGCTGAGCGTGAGCCGGCAGCGTGCCCAGGGGGCCAAGGCGGCCAACAGCATCCTGGCTTGTATCCAAAACACTGTGCCCAGCACGACCTGGGCAGTGACTGTCCTCCTGTACTCAGCACTGGTGAGGCCCCACCTCAAATCCTGCGTTCAGCTTTGGGCCCCTCGCTGCAGGAGGGTCACAGAGCTGCTGGAGCGTGTCCAGAGACGGGCAACCAAGCTGGGGAAGGGGCTGGAGCACAAGCCTGATGAGGAGCAGCTGAGGGAGCTGGGGGTGTTGAGGAGGAGGATCAGGGAGTTCTTCCTGCTCTCTACAACTCCCTGAAAGGGGGCTATCGCGAGGTGGGGGTCAGTCTCTTCCCCCAGGTAACAAGTGACAGCACAAGTGGAAACGGCCTCAAGTTGAGCCAGGGGAGGTTTACATTGGATATTCGGAAAAATTTCTTCACCAAAAGGGTGGTCAAGCATTGGAACAGGGAAGCAGTTGAGTCACCATCTCTGGAGGTAATTAAAAGATGTGTAGATATGTCGCTTAGGGACATGGTTTAGTGATGGACTTGGCAGTGCTAGGTTAATGGTTGGATTCAATCTTAAAGGCCTCTTCCAACCTAAAGAATTCTATGATTCCATGATAACAGGTATCATCAGCACACTGGTATAAAGTAACTAACAGCAAAAAAATATTTGACCCACATGTATAGAATTATTGGCTAACACTCGATCACCATTCAATCTCAGCAGCTGGGCCTGCATTAAGAAGAGCAAGGCAGGATTCACACGCTGCTTGATAAATTCCCCCAAAGAAACCATTATCCAGTCTAATCTTCCAACTATTCAAATAAAGTATTGTTTTCCAGAAAATTTGTCTTTATTCAGTTGCTTGTTTTTCCCACAAACCCGTTTCTTCCTTTCTCTCTCTGTATATACCTATACATCTATGCCCTGAGATCTAAATACATGGAATTAGAGGCATGCATAGAAGCACCTTTTATATAAAACCAATGACAGAAACCAGAAGCTCTAACCATTGTCACTTGAAAACAAAGCAATCATGATGATTTTTTGGATTTTGATTTATTACTGTTACAGTACTTCTTTTCTTTCACATTCTGGCCCAAATCAGAAGTGGAAATGACAGAAGAAAGGGTGTTTTTTTAACACCATTAATTTTAAGCCAGAACAGAAGCAGGAAGTACCGGATGTCTCACAGGAAAGCTGGTCAGTTTAGTTTTATTGCCGGAAGCTACTCCAACATTTCTTTTAACATTTGAATAAAGTATAGATAAGAATCTCTAAAAATCAAGGTTCATGTGCAGCAAAACCAATGAATGGCTTCTGTTATCAAACTGAACTTTAACCATCATTAAATTGAGTTCACCATACACACGGACACTAGCATGACTTTTTATTTAATAAAGCAATAAAGCCTTAGTTCCTCAGGATAGGACTACACATTTTGAGTTAAAACAGCCATTGTGAGCCATTAAAAATTAGTTCTGAACTATCCCCTTAGCTCTCATGAGAAGTTTGACTACTACACAGAAGTACTTGGAAAGCTGTATTTCAAAGTTTACGCTTTTCAGTCAAGTACTTAGAGATGCTTAAATCATGTTGGATTGGCGGGATGGGTGTAGAAATCAGCTGAAAAACCTGAGCTAAGAGCAGTTCTGAGCACCCAACAGCATCTGCCAGCTGCCCAGCTGTGCACCCACATCTCACTGCACATGGGCCACCCTCTCCAAAAGTTTTAACTACTGTAAGTTTTTACACAGTGGAATCAAACACACACTTTCACCATTACTGGTTAGTGTTAATTCCAAACAGTGGCTTTTTCAAAGTTAATAGGATATAAATATGTATATAAAAGGTGGGCTAAAAAATTAAAGGCAATAAGAATTCTCATGTCTGAGTAATTAGAGTTGGTGTATTTCTTGACATAAAGCTAAATAAGGAGGGGCAAGAACAAGAAAGGCTGTAACACAGCCAAGTTTTCAATGCTTCTAAAGCAACTGACACTTAGTGGCCAAAGAAGAAAAGACTTTAATCATTTCAGCCAAAACATTTTTGTTTTCCTAATTCTTAAATAGCTGTAGATACTAAGGCAAGATTCTGTCTTATTTACCTGAACTACCCTTCATTCATGTGTGTTACACATAAGACTACCAATGTGCCTATATTTTACAAAATTAATTCAATGCAAAAAGAACTCATACCGGACTGCTCGAAGGGCACCAGTAACTGCCACACAAGCCCGAACTTCTCTCATCACCATGCAAAGCAACCCTGGCCAACCATCACACAGAGCTGTCTAAGGGCACCTTGGACATTCAGTAGTTCCTGGAACATTTGAACGAGGCACACTTTGTGTTACCTACCCAGCCAAGGAGGAGGGAAACAAGGACTGTCACATGCACCCCCAGGCAGCATGGGCTTGTCAAGAGAGGCAGGTGGAGGGATGCACACGTATCAGACCTTGCTTGGGAGACCAGCAAGGGTAAGAATAAGGGCTTGGTGTTGGTAACAGCAAAGCTGAGCAGCAACCTGTCTCCCATTGTCTTGAGTTTTAAAGCATTTCCTAGTCCAACAAACTGAAAGGGAGAAAAGTACGAACATCAGCAGATGACAATTTCTGATGTAAAGCATTATCTGACAGGACCATAACAAGTCTACAGAAAGAAGTGACATGGATGGACAAGAAATGTAACACCAGTGGAATTCTGTATTAACAAATGTGCACTGAATGCAAGCTTTTATGCTAGTTATAAAAAAAATTACAGGATTTTTAATTAAACCATTAATTAAAGGCTCTAGAAAGGGACTTGGAACAGCTCAGCAGAAGTCTGTGCTCAAGATACAGCCACAATTTAAATAGCAGGAAAACATAACCACAAATTCCATAGACTTGCATGAACAGAATTGAGATGATGAATGACATTAGTTTAATTAATGTCTTCTAGAAGGCAATAGTGATGACTCCTCTATAATGGCATGCTGTGCTAGTCACCCCAAAAGATGCTACTAAACCAGCCAGGGTTACCTGTTTGAGAAAGAGATAACATGTCTGGCTCTGGGAATGGAAACCCCCTCAAAACAGACGGTCTTCCTGAACAACCCCAATCTGCTGAAATACACCAAAGTATGATAAGACAGAAATTTATTTGGAAAAGGAAGTCTGGCAGTTTCTGTCTGCATATAGAAGACAGTGAGTGTGTGTTTTTTACAAATTAAAATTAATTCCTGCAGGAAGTCATGAAAGTCAAACACGGCACATTTTATGTGAGGACCAAGACCAGGCACAATTGTTCTATGTACGCAAAGTTTATTACTAAGATTCAGTTATCAACAACCTTGAAGGCATGGGTCTACTTCTAACCATTACAGACGATGATAAAACAAAAGTGGGAGAGATTACCCCATAAAACCCAGAGACTCTCCTACTTTTTCCTCTGGAAACATACAGCACTGACACCTTGTACACAAAACATTGAAAATAGAGGGACCCAGGGTCTGATCCACCCTGACAATCCCCACAGTCTCAAACAGCATGCAGCATACCATCTATCTGGCACAGATGAAGCTTGCTCCACAGCAGGTCTGGCTCTGGTACAAGGCAAAAGGAGCCCTGCAGAGGAGCAGCAGTACCTGCTGAAACTGAGCCAGGTTTTGAACTGAAAGAAAGTAGATTCAGACTAGATATAAGGAAGACATTTTTATGAGGGTGGTGAAACACTGGAACAGGTTGCCCAGAGAAGCTGGAGATGCTCCATCATTGGAAGTGTTAAAGGTCTGGTTGGATGGCGCTTTGATCAACCTCACCCAGTGAAAGACTGAAAGATGTCCCTGCTGCGGGTAGACCAGAAAATCTTTAAAGGTCCCTTCCAATCCAATCCAAGCCACCCTATGATTCCATGACTTTACCTGCCCTATAATCTCATCTCTGCCTTTCCTGGCTATCACCCACACAAAGCCAGCCTGGTTGGGAAAACAAGGAAGCAGCAACCATGCAGTGCCAAGAGCCAAAAAGATACAAGACAAAGACGACCATACAGACACCCGTAAGGCCCAGCACACTGGAGCCTCTGCTGGAATGACAGCCCCACACACGCAGTACATATGGGCCACTCAGAGAAAGTCTTAACTTTCGCAGAGCTGGCTCTCACTCAGGAAGGGACAGAAGTTCTGCTTTGAATGGTCTCTGACCTCAGATCCAGTTCTTACATAGCTCTAGAATATTGACTTCAATGACACTTCGGTACATCTTCCATCTGGAGATTTGTCAGACATTTCTGGAAGCCATCTACCTGAGCCACAGATCTCTCCTCCTCCTCCTCCTCTTGTCACGCCACACAATTGAGACAACAGGACCCTCTACATAAATCACATAAAGTTTAAATTGTCTCAGAAATTGCATACTCGGCATCTGCGAACATACCCATTCCTTAATGATTTTCTCAGTACTGCATGTGCTGCTAAAGACTTTTCAACTCCTTCACTTCAGGAAGCATATATTTAATGTGTCGACAAAGATCTATCTTCTCAGAGAACTAATGTTCTAGCTTGAAGCTTACATAAATCAACAGCCCTTATATTAAAGCATTTTGCTGCCCTCAAGACAAGTCAAGAAGAACTTCTTTCCAACTGAAGAAAAATAAGTTTTATGCCTTTTTCTGCTATTTCATAAGCCAAGCAAATGCAATTAATTTATTTGTGTTCAGAGCTAACTAAGTGGTCTTTGAAAACCATCAAGACTTGTCATGTCATCTGACCTTCTATGCTAGGAAAGCAACCAGTACTTTGTTCAAGCCATTGCTTTTCCAGGATGTTAGCTTCTCCAGCGGGTAACCTCTTCCAGCTCATCCAAATACCACCTTGTCCACGGGATCTCCATGTAAAAGCCCCTTTGGCCCAAAACACAGGCCCAGGAAAAGCAACCCATTCTAGTCTGCATGGGCCCACTCTATCTCCCTACTGAATGCCCAGTCATCATCTCTACCCAAATGAAAGAGAAGGACCAGGTTCTCTCACTCTCCTGATATCAATATCATTGAGATTAAGTCCTTAAATGTGATGAAAGCCTCTCCATACTCGGGAAAAAGCTCAGTGGTTACCTTCCAATTATCCAGCAAACTGTGTTCCGATAATCCCCAGTGAGGGATGGAATATCAGTAATTGAAATAACTTCAGCAATATTTATTTCAGAAAAGATGCTACAGTTGTGCCATGCCAATAACAAAGCTGCCTACAGGCATAATCATTGCAAAATACTGACAGAGATGTAGCTTGTCATTTCCTTCCTTCTTTCCTACCTGTTGCCAGAGACCAGTGAATTACCGACACTTAACAAGTCTGCCAGATTGGAAGATATGACTGTCCTCAGTGAAGGAGATGCAACCAAATGTCTTCTACTGTTTCCCCTAGAAACTAATCAACTCCAGTCACAGAAAGCACATTTCACTGCTTGCTGCTCCCCTCTACATTCACCTCTGGGCTGTGAAGCATTGGAAAGGCTGCCCTGGGAATGGTTGAGTCACCACCTCTGGAGGTGTTTAAAAGACATGCAGATGTGGTGCTTAAGGACATGGTTTAGTGGTGGACTTGGCAGTTAATGGTTGGACTCAATGATCTTAAAGTTTTTTTCCACCCTAAACAATTCTATGAGTCTACAATTCTATCATTTTACTCTCTAGCAGACAAAACACTTTGGCTAACAGTTTGCAGAAAAAGACTGATTGTCCAGATTTAAGACTTTCATAGGTATATTGAAGGTGACCACTTAAGACTTAAAGATCAGAGCAAAATAAAGACTTGAAGGGAGAAGTGTGTGTATAAAGAGACCAGCTGCCCAAAACCAGCTATCTGTACTCATACAATAGAGTTGCTTGTCATGTAAGTCTAAGATTAGTGGTCTCCTGATGAAAATAGTAACTCTTTCAATTAAATTTCAATTCTTTCAGAATAGCCAAAGGTCTGTCCCTATTTTCAGGATGTCACGTAGGTGTCTGTGCACTTTTACACAGCCCAGACCAAAGAACAGGCACTTGCAAACAAAGAATAGGAAAGTGTGCTGGACAGTCTGAGCACAAAGTCTATGCTTCAGCTGTAATGAAAGGGTGTTCCTGCAAGAAGCACAGCAATGCAAAACCAAGCAGAACACCGATGAGAAACAGGTACCCGACTACTGTGGCAAATGGTACATCACCACATTCAACACTTCACTGTGGACAGCACCCTAGAAAGGGGGTAGGGGAGGCTGTGGAATTGGGGGGGGGGGGGGGGAAGTACTGAAAATTAGAACATTTGGACTTGCCTGAAATCCCACTCATTGCAAGGACCAAAGATCCTCACAGACCCCAAGCCGAACACCTCCTACAGAGGTGACTTGTTAGTCTTTTCCAGAAACACTGTGAAAGTTCGCTCTCTGTTACAATGGGGTCAAGCCTCTTAAGCAGCAACTCTGCAGCAGCAGCACTTGCACAGAAAGCGGAGGGAACTGGGACCGCTTGCTCCCTTGCATGAAGATGCTCAGAGCCTGACCTCTTGGGCAAAACCCCCAGCCAGGACGCAGCTGTCTTCTGCAGATGCCAGGAGCCAATGCTCCCCTTCAGACACAAGCCATTGTGCAGGCAGGGCTCCATCAGAGAAGATTAAATAGGCAGAGACTGTGTTAGGTGTCAGCATACATTTGTATACTAACCCAGTAAGTTAAAATCAGATGACTTTTCCCATCTGTGCCTTCCTGCACACTTTGCTCAATGGAAAGAAAACTAAAATCTAGATGAGTTCTATTTAGTCATCTCAGCAAACTCAATGCAATCATAATTGGGCAGCCTAACTGCTCAGAAGATTATCCCAGTGATTCAGTTGCACCGCAATACAAATAAAGATATCTGCATGAAGTAGGGTGCAAAGTACTAAAAATTAAGACTTAATGAAGTTATACATTTGTGCATCACTGCCCTCTCTATTAGAGTTTGGAAAATTGAAGGCAACATGCTATTATACATCATGTGCTATTATTCACATAAGTGGCTAAATTGCAGAGTTTGGGAGATACTATTTATGTGTTTATTAAAAAGCTATTTAATTCATCATATAATGCACAGACTTCTTTCAAGATTCAAATAGGAAACATGAATGCAGCATCTGAATAGCAAGTCTCAATCAGAAATTATTTGTACTGCCTCAACAACAGTTTCTCCCTCCAGATTTTGGTTTCCCCCCCTCACACTGAGCCACAGCAGGGACTACAGGAGAGTTTCTGAAGTCTAATTCACACTCTCTGCATCTACCTTCTTTAAAATTTTAAAAAACAAAAAAAACCCCAAAAAAACCAACCCAAAAAAGGCATGCTGAGTACAAACTGTGAGAGGAGTTCACAGCTCTTGAGAAAGCTGTATAAAGTTGCTGATACAAACCAGGTAAGAACTAAGTTTAAAGACCTAAATATATCAGGTTTGGTCTGACTGTTTAGAACAGCAGCTCTCTGGGGCAAGGGGGAGGTAAACATCTGCACTGGATAAAGCAGTGATACAGGACCAGTTATTTCAGAAGCAGAGGACATCCTCAAATATGCAAAACACAGTTAGACGTGGGGATACAATCAAGTTAGCCTTTGTAGCAGATGTGATGGAAGCCTTGTCCAGCTTGTACATACACAAATGAAGATGCTGAGCAGCTGTCAATCATACAGCCCTTAATGAAGCCTTGTGGATGTTTTATACCCAACTATCACTTTTTGTTTTTCTTCTTTATCCTTTTCACCTTGTGCCTAATTGATTACAAGCCTGATTAGCACTGGAATTTCTTCAGCTTCACGATACACTGGCCAGGAGGGGAACACCAAAGAGGGGCTCCGGCAGCATCGGTGGCCATGCGGAGCAGCGGGTCCCCAGCTGTGATGGCAGCATCCCGCCAGCCCCACTCCAGCAGAAGAGGGGCCAGGGACTGATGTCACAGCCCAAAGGGCACCCCAGGGCAGCTGACCTCTGGCCCCGTGAAATCAGTTGCTCTTCAATAAAGTTCTTCCCACCCTGTGAACACTAACTCCCAAAACCCAAATTCAGGGTTTTGTCAGCTTTGCTTTTCAGAAACTGTTTAACACAAGAAATAGCATTCTAAGCACTCCCCCCTTCTCCCTCAAAGGATTTCACAAGTATCAGGGAGACAGAAAACTTCCTCTCAGAATTTAAAGTATTTTAAAATATAAATATATATTGAAAACAGGCTAACATATTTAAAAGAATTCCTAAACTGTAGTTTGTTTCACGTGGGCAGATTTCTGTGTCTTTATCATAGAAACCACAGCTGTTAATTTAAAAAGGTGTCTGACATTCCATTTTTCATCTCATGATTATTCCTTCAACAGTAATTCACATTAACCAGTGTACCTTTTATCTCAGCAATTGATAAGAATTTCTGAAGTACTAATTTATACAACTTCTACTCGAGCTAAGGCGGCTCTTACAATCTTCACATCACAGACAGATAAACAGCAGCACATAAGCAACGTTTTTCCCAAATTGCTCTTTCAACCACCAAATATGCACATCCTCAGTTAGAAACACCAAGCAGAACAGCATCCTCCTCCACAACCCACTTTTACAACCAAGGATTTTGTAATGGTAAGAGGCTGCCACAGTGAGATGCACCATTATCCTTCATTTGACTTCTCCGTGTATTCTTACTGCTTGCACTCAGTGATGTGGGCTTGAAGCTCTTGGAAAACAGCATAAATCTAAAACTAAATACCACATTTAGACTGAATGGGGTCTTTGAAAGTTTCCAAGCCTGACAACTAGCTCTTGGAAGAGCTAACAGCAGCACTTTTCTTGTATGCTTGCAGATGTGATGACCATGCCTACAGCTGATCCCCAAACCTTCACTTTATAACCTCCCGCAGCTTCTCTGCCTTAAATCTTCAGAAGCATGCATGAGGGGGAAGTCTGGAAAGACATGGAACAGAAAGAAGAAAAAAAAAAATCTGGAAGGCAATTTTTAGCCTTTTGTTTTCACCTCGCTTACCATAAGTTCATTTAAAACTAAGAGTGCAGTTTTCAAGGCACAAAAAAACCACAGTATAAAAAAAGAAAGAACTTTTACATTAAGGAAAAGAAAGAGGTTGGAACAGGATATCTCAATATTAATGCTTTCAAAGAGCTGAACAGAAAAATCATGAAAAGCAAATCTTACCCATGAACATTTGGTGATTTCCACTTAATCGTACTGATGTATCACAACTTTGACTAAACTTGTAACTGCACATATTTCAGGGTATCAGGTAAGTTTAGAAAAGAAATAGTCTCTTTTTACTCAAGAACACCCAGAAACTTCAGTTTTTCAATGAAGTCTCCTCATTTCAATTTAAAGAGGCCCCACTCAGCACCAGGGAACACTTCTCCAGCACAGTGCAGACTCTTGTGCTGTAAACATGCTGGTGAGCTTTCCCCTTCTCATTTGCCAAAGACAACATAAATCTTGCCTTAGCAACATAAATCATCTTATTTGTCATTAAATACTATTTTTCTGTATAATGTTAAAACTGTTCCACAATAATATTTTTTTCTAAATATAATGCTTCCCCCAAACAATGCTAAAAACACTACTGAGGTAGTTTGATATGATTAGACCGTTTTAAAACAAAATTAAGAGAATTTAACAGCAACCTTTAACTATTTGTTTTGCCAAATGAAAAAAAATATCAGAACTCATCAGCAACGTTGAACCTTCCCATCCATTTGAACTTGGAGGTACAAGCTGTATAGCAGGAAAGGTTTTATTAATCGCTCTCAGTGTTTCTGGTCACACGGGGACATGAGCAATGCTACTACAGGTTACCCACAGTGCAGGGAGGTGTTCTATCCTGACTGCCGTTAAAGGGTATGTCTGTACAGAAAAACAAGTAACACTGCAAATTTACATTTTCCTTGGCAGGGAGCAAAGCACAAAAAGGGAGATGGAGGAGAGACGTTTATGGCCCAACCTGCCAAGGCAGACTGAAATAGGGCCAAACGCCACATGTGCTTACGCCTCTGCTCTGTGCCACAGCTTCCCTGCCTCTACCCCCGCTTAATCATGTACAACACCCATTAGTCATCTCCATTGCTGTGCTCTTGCCTTCAACACAAAACTATGCATTTTCTGAACACTGCTCTGTATCAAACCCACTGAATCAGCACGCAATTGCTGAACTCTTCTGAGTCCAAACACAGCTACCCTCCTTTACAATACACTGCAGCCTGTTTGGGGAAGAAAAGTAATTTCAAAGTCAATAAATCTTTAGCTTTGGCTAATTGTGCTTTGTGTTTTGCAGCTTCTTTATACCAAGAATTACATTCTTGCAATAATGATAAACTACTTGTGAAGAGCTAATGCCTTCAACTAAAGAATATCTTGAACCTCAATATTTCACGAGTCTAATTCAGTCTCCAGTTTCCCCTCATCAGACAAGTTGTTTCTCTTCGTTCTTGGATATACATCAATTTTAAAGAAGAACCAGCTGAACCATTAGGACTAAATGTGCACATCTGAAAAACAATATCCTGAAACCACAAAGGTCACACAGTCTGCCAGGAAAAGCATCAGAACTGCACTCCAACTTGGCTGGTCCTTAGACACTGTCAGCCTAAAGCCAAACCAGTTGAGAGCCTAATGCTTCAAGCAAAAGCAAAGCTGTCTGGCTTGAGCTCTTCAGGATGCAAATGACCCAGTGTCAAGATGTTGTATTTGGTGAGGGAGAAGGCATTAATTCATATGAACAAAGTGACATGCTTTTCAAACAAGATTCAGGCCACACTTATATCAGAGGGAAGTACTTCAGCCCATCTATCCCATTAGCACCATCATCCCAAAATCAAAGTTCTGCAGGCATTTTAAAGGACTGCTTAAAATACAAAGGCAAAGCCCAAAAATCAGACATTGCTAAGCAAAAGGAACAAAATATTTTTCTGGCAGGTAAAAATGTTTTCCCAGAACATCAAAATCCCTGTCATAATTTAATAGCAGCACCACAAACCATTCAGATCCAAAGGTCTTTGAGGACACTGGAAACATCTTTTAAGGAATTAAACATGCACAATGCCATATTTAAGTCCCAACCATGAGCAACTCAACAACAGCACTCGTCGCAGTCAGTCTTATCTTACCCCAATTCCAACAGATTACTTAGAAGTAGCATACCATACATCATTAACAAGGGTGACAAATGCCTTCCTCTAGAGAAGAAAAACGTATTTCCTACACTATTCTTTCAGTCTAACACAGGACAGAGCTTACCACTTGAATAAAAGGTTCACCAATGGCTCTCTACATATGAAATCTCAAATTGCTGCCATGAAGATTTTAAAGCTAGTACAGGCCATCCCTCATCCTTACTCTAATATCTTCCCTGTCTACCTTACAGAGCCACCTTCATTTGCTACGCAGGTCTGCAAGGAACAAGAGCAGAAATGACTTGGATCATCGCTCCCTGTCTTTATGGGATGGAGATGGAACAGACAGCTCCTAACTTACCTATCACAAACTGGGGAAGGCTGGTAGCAGGATACTCCTAACACTGCTCCTAGAACAGCTCACCCCTCCCCAGCACTACGTTCACGATGCACTCACCCACAGTAGGGCTGCACTGACATTTAAAAATAACAGGGACCGGAGATGGTGCTTGGTATTTTAAGTAAGACAACCACAGAACACAAACTAAGACCCAAACCTGGGAAGGCCCCACCACAATCTGACTAAAATAAACTCAGTTAACGATGCATTTAACAAACAGAAATGTATTAAGCAACCTTCTGTATTTAATGTACTGTTATTATCATTATATATGCAGTAAAGTCCTTGCCAAAGCCTTTGCAGCAAGCAGAGAAAAATTAAAAAAACTCTGCTGATACTTTTTGGATCCACTACCTGGTAAGATCCAAGAGGCCAAATAGGAAGCTGCAACCACAGCCTCAGAAACTGCATAGCCACGAGCAGTCCGAAGTCCTAGAACTACCAAACACTCTTCCCTTTCCCAGGCTGAGTAAGCCAGTCTAGTCATCCCTTCTGCCACCTCTAAAGACAATTAGCCAAGTGTCACTTCAATTAGCTTTTTCAGATCCATGACCACAGAATACTGTACGACTTCAGAAGGAAAAAGTGGGATTAAAATAAGGCCAACTGAGGTGAAGCTGGAAAGGAAACTCGGAAAGACCAGAGAAAATGAGACACAAGAAATCCCAAAGCATCTCCCTGCAAAATGCTGGGTACTACTTGGGGTAAAGCCAATATGCGTGTTTAGGAAAAGGAGCCTTCTTACACCAAGCTGGGTTTAAAATTATCTTTCTCACTTTTCGTTATCAAAAAGATTCATTCTTCCTAGATGAGACTTCTACAGTACACTATAAAACAACCTGATACATCCACATGCCTACATCATGCCATTTAATACTGGCAAGATTATTCTGCACATTCTTAACTCCTGGTGGCCAAAGTTTTTGTGACAGTATCCCATTTGCTAGTCTTCCTCAGCCTAGGGGTTTCCTTTGGTCTTCTATTATTTCCCCTTTAGCCAGACCCTCAACCGCTTTTAACTCCAATGACCCACTCCTCCAGTTTAGTTTCCCATCTCATGCCATAATAAATGTTTTATTAAAGACCAGATAAAATCAATATATTTAGCTTAACTCGCATGGGGTGGCAGAGGCAGGGGAGGGTGTAATTTACTCTGGCACAGTCTACCTGCAGATAAACTTACGCTGCATTTTGCCCCATTTTCCATTCATGGTTTTAATTACTCTTTCCTTTAATATCTGTTTTAAAACTTTGCATATCAAAAGACTGGCTGTTACTTCTGTAAATACAAAACACTGGGCTTCAAACACACCGGGGCTGTTATGACTCAGGAAAATAAATAGCTTTTGCACATGTTCATATTCTATTACAACCAAACCCAAGAAATATGCAAAGAATGAAAACACAATACTTCACTGCTCAGGGCAGAAGCTGAAAATCTGTTTAATAAAAAACAAACAAAAAACCTTCATCCAGAACCCCATGAAGTTTTCTTTCACTACAAATAGGGCTGATATATATGTGCAAAATAAACAGTACGTGAGGGAAAAAGAAGGGGGGGGGAGGGGAGAAAAATTCCCTCCAAGTAGGAAATGCAACCCCAAGAAAACCCACATTTTTGTTAACAAAATGTACCCATTTATTTATCTTCTTTGTACAATACCTAATCCAGAGCAATGGCATTTCTATCTGCAACCAACACCAGCACCCACCAACACTGGGAATTAGCCAAGCTCCTAATTGCAGAGAAGCAAGATAGCACCACAAGCTGCCGCAAGCCTTGGAAGGAGGTGTTATGCCACTCCGTGCTGGGGAAGGGACACACGAGACCTATCAGCTCAGCTGCAGGCACACAGAGCTCTTCCTCAGCAACCCCACACAGCTGTCCTAAGTCACACAAGTGTGTGTTTGTAAAAAAGGGCCACTGCCATGAAATTAAGCCACCAAATGTAAGCCAGTTTTGATATCTAAGAGCATGAGAACAAATTCAGCACAGTAAAGCTCTACTGGTTATATATGCCAAGTTTATTTGGAGCAGCAATTAATGCTCTGTAAAGACTTTCATATACATGCCAGTCTTAATAGCAGTCACTCAAAAATTCACAGAAAAAAATCCCAATATTATTCTCACTACACCTGCTGGGATGCCCAGGCAGCATGTAATATCCCTTTCATACTGCTCAGGAGTGCAGCACATGTAATTAAAACACCAACAGAGTTCCTTAATATTATGATCCCAAATTTGGTGGCTGGCCACAGCCTAATGAAACAGAAGGACAATTAGTGACTTAAAACCAGGCCACAGGCTAATAGTAAGATTTCTCTCATCTAGGGAAAAAGACAGAAGGACCCAAATGGTAACGCTTACCAGCGAGTATTCAAGCAAAAAAGATCCCTTTTGAGAAAAGCAACCTAGAAGAGTCTGGTACACTATCATCATTTCTAGCTCCTATTTTTATCTTACAATAAAAATAGTAATTATATAAAAAAATTGACTCGTGGCTTTTGCATCACCAATGGCCCAACTCAGAAAATGGTAATTATTCCTCATTGAAAAAGCCAGTCTTGTTGGTGGTTTGGGGGTTTTGGGGTTTGGTTTGGGTTTTTTCTTTTGTGGGGGGTGGTTTGGGTTTTTTTGGAGGCAATCAACAACTGGAAACACCCAATGTCTCACCTTTCTTTTTAAGGCATTTTGGGATGACAACCCTCTTGATATGGAGAAATAGTGTAAAATGGGGACAACGGACATCGATTGTGATTGTATATGTCTGCCCAGGAATGTGGGTATGGTGACTAGTCATGGGTGCGGTGTCTGGTCACATAGGCACACAGCTCTGAGGAGACAACTACAGTTTTGAGGAGACGCCTGCCCTTCTTCCTCTAACAAAGGGGCTATTTTAAAAAGAATGAGAAAAGGATGAGAGATATTCCAATGCTATCTAGAGGGAGGGAGTGCTAAGTCTCCTTGCTGGAGAAGATCGGATGGTCACAAGCACATGAATCACCTACAAACCTGCAAGACCACCACATTCCAGGAAACGGACTGATAAGCTAATTAACATACGAAGCGGGTTTAGGTAATGAATATGTATAGGTGTTAATTGAATATTCATTTGTTTTATTGTATAAATGTGAGATGGTTCCTCACTTCGGGCATGCACGCTTGTGAAGGAGCGATCCCCCGGTGCATCTGCGCGCAATAAACATACCTACTTTACAACTTTCGAGTTATAGAGTCTAATTCCGCATGTCACTCTTGGTTCAGAAGGGGCACCAGAGAGCCATGGAAGCAAACAAGGTGGACACTCACATGCCCCACAAGGCCAGGTATCCCTAGTGCAAGTTTCACTGAAATACCTTTTTCTGCCCTCGTAACATGGGCCAGCAGTCAGTCACCACCTCACAGGACTAAAATCTAAAACATGCCCACTTGCCCAAATGGTGCCAACAACAGGCCTTCTCTGGCAACACTATCATTACCAAAGTGCAACTCACGACCAAAGTTCTCAGTTAAAAAAATCCATACAGTTAAAGAAGTTCACATCTCACAATCAGTATTTGGGGGGGGGACATTCCCTGTCACATTGCCTGTTCTTAGCAACTCTTGTACAGCATCTCCTCAGACATAAAGCCAGCCTTGGTGTCACCTGAGAGAGCGCACCTCCCCACCAGGGCAGCATGACCTCATCCACGAGGCCAAGGAGCCGGTCTAACATCACACACCAACTACCTCGTGACAGCATGAGGCACCTTAAGAGACAAGGGAGCTGAGGGCATCAGGCAGACATCTGGGCAGTTCTGACCTCAGCTGGTCTACTCCTAAGCCCATCTCTGCAAGTTGTTTGGTCCCCATAAGCTTTTATTTTTTATTGTAGGTTGCACCTCTGAGCAACCTAACCATGACTGTTATAATACACTGTGGAAGTGATGAAGCTTTTTTCAGGGATAGCTTGAGGACAGAGTAAACCCCATCACAGCAGCAGAACCTAAACACAGTATCTAACTACACAATCTCATTTAGGATGCAGGAAAAAAGTCAAGACAAAACTTGCTGTTTTCCCTTCTCTCCTTCCACAGTGCTCTACGATTAATTTCTGAAGATAAAACTTCTCATTTTTTATTTACATGAGATATTTATGCTTGGCTGACTTGGAAGAATCCCATGGGCTCTAGAAGGCAGGGGGCTCCAAAAGAGCTGGCTAATATTCAAGCTTCACTTCCTCCAAGCTCAAGATAGGTGCATCCCTCTGAGTAAGAAATCAAGCAAAGGGGGCAGGAGGCCTCCATGGGTGAGCAAGGAGCTTCTGGCAAAACTCAAAACAGAAGAAGGAAGGTCATGTGATGTGAAAAAAAGGGACAGGCCACTTGGGAGGAATATAGGGATGTGGTCAGAACATGCAGTAGGGCAGCTAAAGTCTGTTTGGAATTAAATCTGGCAAGGGAGGTCAAGGGCTTCTTCAAGTACTTCAGCAGGCAAAGGATGACTAGGGAAAACGTGGGCCTACTGCTGAATCAGGTGGGTGCCCTGGTAATGAAGGACACGGAGAAGGCAGAGTTACTGAATGCCGCCTTTGCTTCAGTCTTCACTGCCAGGCCGGCCCTCCAGTTTGCCAGGCCCTGGAGGCAAGAGAGGAAGTCTGGAGAAAGGAGAACTTTCCCCTGTGACACAAAAGTTATAAAGTAGGTATGTTTATTGCGCGCAGATGCACGGGGGATTGCTCCTCCACAAGCCTGCATACCCGAAGTGAGGAACCATCTCACATTTATACAATAAAACAAATGAATATTCAATTAACGCCTATACATATTCGTTACCTAAACCCGCTTCGTATGTTAATTAGCTTATCAGTCCGTTTCCTGGAATGTGGTGGTCTTGCAGGTTTGTAGGTGATTCATGTCCTTGTGACCATCCGATCTTCTCCAGCAAGGAGACTTAGCACTCCCTCCCTCTAGATAGCATTGGAATATCTCTCATCCTTTTCTCATTCTTTTTTAAATAGCCCCTTTGTTAGAGGAAGAAGGGCAGGTGTCTCCCGTCTCCCCTTTATTAGAGGAAGAGGGGCAGGCGGGCAGGCGTCTCCTCAAAACTGTAGTTGTCTCCTCAGAGCTGTGTGCCTGTGTGACCAGACACCGCACCCACATTCCTGAGTAGACATATACAATCACAGTCAGTGTTCCATTGTCCCCATTTCACACTATTTCTCCATATCACCTGGTCAACGAGGGTCATGTTAAGAGATCACTTGAACAAACTTGACACCTACAAATCCGTGGGCCCTGATGGGTTGCACCCCCAAGTGCAGAGGGAGCTGGCAGATGTTATTGCTAAGCCACTCTCCATCATCTTTGAAAGGTCGTGGAGAACAGGAGAGGTGCCTGAGGGCTGGAGGAAAGCCAGTGTCACTCCAGTCTTCAAAAAGGGCAAGAAGGGAGGACCCAGGAAACTACAGGCCTCCATCCCTGGAAAGGTGATGGAACAGCTCAGCCTGGAGGTCATCTCCAAGCATGTGGAGGAAAAGAAGGTCATTAGGAACAGTCAACGTGCATTCACCAAGGGGAAACCACACCTGACCAACCTAACAACCTGCTCTAGGTTAATCTGCTTTAGCAGGCACGTTGGACTAGATGATCTCCAGAGGTCCCTTCCAACCCTGCCCATCCCATGATTCTGTGACTTGATGTGGAAAGGACAGCATTTAAAAAGAGAGACTTCCCAGTAGAGTTGCCTTGGTTTTTTTAAATATCTGCTCCCCATCAGAGGGCATCAAACCCACACTTATTTCACTCCAGTGCATTGCCTCTCTGTCTTCAGTAGCTACTTAGTAAAACCAATCTGCTCCAGCTGCATTACTTTCACCTGAAAGGCTCTCTGCAATTGAAGGTCCTTTAAAAGAACAGTTTTGCTTTAAGTTTAAGCATTTCATTGAGCTCAAGATAATGTGTTACTTTCTAGGTATCACCAACAACTATGAAAACATCTATTTCAAAAGCATTAATAATTTCACTATCCTTTTCTATATGGCATGCAGATACTTTCTACCTCAGATTGAATTAGCCTCCAAAGGAGCCAAGCATTTGTACGTGCACTACTCTGCTTGGAGCTTGTTTCACTCACAGCTTTTGAAAGGCAGAAACACGGCTCATCCACAAGCCTGCCACATTCAACTAACAATCCTTTAGAAAACACTAGTTTTTAATCATTGATTTTTACTAACCAGCTGTGGCCATTTGACAAGCTTTGCACAGGGTCTCTCAAGGCCTTTGAAAGCTTCCTGTTGTGCTGTGAAAGCATTTGAGTTAGCTTATGCCTCTGAATTAGAAATAAATTACAGGCACTACTACATTAGGAGCAGCCAAGAAAATGCAAAGGAACGTAGGCTATGTGTGAAACTCCCAGACCCAAACTTCAGTTTCTGTGAAACAAAAATATGTTTATTCTCTAATTTAGGTACTTTCAGAACCTTTCAAGACAAACCCAGGCCTGTCCTTAAAACAGGCAAGGGGAGAAAAGAAAGAAACCTAGAAAACATTTTTAAGTGGGTTTATATTGTAATTAGTACAGAGCATGCCTCCCCCCTGCTCCACAGAGCTGAGGCATTCTACAGCCCATTTCATCATCTAACTCTTCTGTGTAATTAAAATTCCTCTTTTGTCTATTTATCTGCTAGCTTCTGCCTCCACCTGAGCTCTCTGGCAAGTGATCTTCCTGAGACAGCCTTTAGGAGCATCAGTCTTCTTCGTGGAATCACAGGGTGTAAGTGTCACTCTCCTCAGAACACGTCCTCCACCAGTTTTTAAAATCTACACAACTTCAGCTTAATCCTCTACCATGACGGATCTAGAATTTCAACACCTCCTTTCAAGCTCACCTTCTGCCAGAAGGCTTCACATACTGCTAAAACAGCATGCTGCATTTACCTGTGCCAGAAACATTTGCTTGCAATCTCAGTTCAAAGAGCAACCCCAAAAAGGGGCAAGACCAGTTTCCCACTTGAACGCTGGCCGCTTGAGGAAGTTCTCAAACATTCACACTGAGCAGTGGGAAAAACTTGGGATACGCTAATACCACATGCCAAGCAAGAACACCCAAGAGCCCAATGCCGCTCTGCAACTAGCATCCACCCCATTAGTTTGGGAGAACTAATGATGCTAGTACAAACATCAGCATCCTGTGAATTTTCCATCCCTGTAGAGCAGCAAAAGCAGTATAGGCAGCAGGAGCTAAAGCTCAACACTAGTTCAGTTTGAAGTTGGATCAGTCACTTGGCGTCTCCTGAATCAGCTCCACCGTCCACTCCTGGTTTTACCTCTGGCGTGTCATATGGCCTTGCAGTCTTATTTTAAACCTTGGCGCACACGTTACTTAAATAATCCACAGATTTAAAACATCCTCAGGATTTACAGAGATGAACCTTAGCAGCTTTCCAGGAGTAATAGGATTTATCAGGCCAAAAATTAAATCGTTACAAACTCAAATTTCTGATTTACAGGAGAAGCTCCTATTTCTTAAATCAAGTCCTAGTGCAAGCTGGAATACTGTCAGACAGATTGAATGCTATTTCTTCCAGCTCTATATTTACACTTCAAGGATTATGCAGAAGCACAGAGCAGCAGGAGACACTGGCCAAATGCCTTGATGTGAACCTTTTGGGGAAGGTTCAGAGAAGTTTGGGTTATCTGTCTTCAAAAAGCTTTTCAAAGCAGTATAGATCTAGATATCCATTAAAACTAAAAGGAGGAGGATCCAAGCTTTGAATTTAAGAAAAAAATAATTTTACCTTTTGTGCACATGCACAAAAACTTGGACAAGCATTGCAAGGAAGGTGGGTTTCTCTTCTGCCATGGAAGGAGGCACAGCAGAATAATTTCAGCCTCGCCCATGTAAAATTAGCTATTTATTTTGGATAAATCCCACAAAATATTTTCCACCCAGCCAGCACTCCTACCTGCTGGTTTAGCAGCAGCAGACTGAAGTGCTGTGCTGCACAATGGCAAGCGGCCAGCTGCCAACTCCTTTGCCTCTCCAGAGGCTGGGAGCAGGTCTGCTCATTAAAGCCACCAGCTTTAAGACCGTACAGCAAGGCAAGGACAGAGACAGCTCTCAGCTGCCCCGTCTCTGGGGCTCCCAGTGTCACCGGAGCCACTCCTATCAGGGAAATGCTTTCACACAGTCCTTATCAACAAGGCTGGCTGCAAATTTAGGGATACACCTCACCATATCCTTCCAGTCAGCCATTCCCATCACTGTAACATGCATGCATATATCAGAAAGGAGAGAGAAGAAAGAGCATCATCACCCCCTGGCTCAACTGGAAAAGCACTGAGGGACACACACACCCTTTTCTACTCAAAACCAAACAAATAAGACCACATCATCCCACCACATCTGTTGCTACACACTGGCTGGCCAAAATCAGAGCGTGGAGACTGTATTTCAGAAACAGCATGCAGTAGTGCTGGCTGATTTTCAGCTCAAAGCAGGGTAGGAAACAACTGAAACATGACTTGCACTTGAGGTACAAGTCTTTAACAATACTCTGAGGGTCCCACTCTTCCAGCACCTCCTTGGCATCCAGCCTGACATCCCTGGGAGCCTTCCAATCGTCCCTCTTGATCTCCCTTCCCTGCACAGATCCCTCACTGAAAAATACCTGAATCTTCTATGGTTTTCCATTGGAGTTATACTTCAGTGCAAGGGCATCATAATACCAACATGCTCTTAGGCTGCAGACACATTTCTAGGGACCACTATGTGGTTTCCCTGACAAACAGCACCATCTTTATCACATTAGGACACATCTATAATTGTTTTCAAAAAAAGACTTACTGGTCCCTAAATGTCCATATACCTTTACCAGAGAACTTCCTGTACTTTACCCCAGTTTAAATCCGTACTTGCATTAAAGGGAAATGTATGGGACATTTTACTAGAAAAAGTTTAGACATGACAAGAATTGGCAAAAA
Source organism: Falco naumanni (assembly GCF_017639655.2). NCBI lineage: Eukaryota > Metazoa > Chordata > Aves > Falconiformes > Falconidae > Falco > Falco naumanni. Next base: position 54,918,537 of record NC_054054.1, read on the forward strand.
ATGCAGTTAGATGAATGCTGATATAACAGCATGTAAAGATTATAAAATAAAGTTAAAACACATTTATATTGTCAAGTATGGTTTTCTAGCAGTTCCTGCATGAGTTTAAATAACAGCACATGTTTAAAGCCAACATTGCTTTGTCACCAAGTTATTTCAATATCCTTGGTAGTCCTCTTACCAGCCTACAAACTCATCTAGCAGTAAGTCCAAGCTTCTGAGAAGCAAACATCAAATACATTTTTAATGCATCTCTTTTCAAATACACAGATATCATCAAACGTTTTTCTTATATTTCATAACTTTTTAAGCTAACCTCAAAAAATTTTTACTTGCCTGGATACATGCAGCTTTTCATATATAGATGTGTTAAACCACTCCCTTTACTGATGGTTCTCATGTTGTTTCACTGTTTCTCTCAAATGTGGTGGGGAGGGAAAAAAAAAGAAAAAAAAAAAGAGAGCGGGGGTGGGGGGAAGCAAGCCAGCTCCCACAGGACTCTAAAAATATGAGTTATTTCCCAAGCAGGCAATTCTCATTATCTTTCAGATTCAAATTATCTTTCTAATTTTTCCTTTTCTCTCTACCTGTCCGTATATATTCCATTTCTGTTGTTTTTTCAAGCTTTTACATCTATAATTTTGGGAAAAAATAACAGCACAGTTAATTTCTTAAAGAGCAAGGATTTTTTTTTAACATTCCAATTTCTTCTAAAAATTTCACACCATAATAATAATCTAATATAAGTAACAGAGTACAATGTCGTTTTGTTAGCCTGGATTAACAGAAAATCTGGGTGGGGTATTTTCTGGCATTTCACACAAGCACACACCCACCGCGCACTGCTGTCTCGTGAAGCTATGCATCATCAAGACGGGGTTTTTAATCTATCAACATCTTTAATAGGCTTCAAAGCCTCCAGCTACCCCGCTCCGCCCCGCTCCCGCCACAGTGGTGGGAAAGAGCAGACGGGTGATGCTCACGCCACCTCGCACGTCCCAGGTCCCCAGTGGGCTTGCACGAGGGCAGCAGCTGCCCACCGCGCTGCTTCCCGCCTGGGCCGAGCGCTCCTCTCCCAGACGGCAGCATCCCCTCCAGCACCAGGACTGAAGCAGCGTGGGACCGTTACAGGTGTAAACACCAGCGTTCAGGCCTCTGCGGTACGGCAGGGCCACACAAGAAGAGGAAGGGAATGAAGGAAGGCAGGACAAACGTAGTGCTACAGTACCATCCCTCTGCTAGCCCTGGATTTCCTTTTCCAAGCCAGTTCCACACTGGCCCTCTGCCTCCCCAGGGACCACGCACCCGCTCCATCACCACAGCACTGGACTCCCTTTATCCTACCAGCAGGGCTTCTCCCCAGATGTTTTAAAACATTAAAACAATCTATTTCGTACATTTTCCTGTGTCAGAGCAAAACAGCTTTATACACAAAGGAAAAGCGGCCATTTAAGCTTTCAAGAGAGAAGAAAAAACAGCAAGAAATTTTTGCAGAAATTACTTTCATTCCTTTGAAATACTTTACATCATTCTATCAAAGGGAGTTACCAAAATTTAATTCTCTCCTAATAGATACTTCCACGCTCATGCCTCTTTCTGCTGACCAGCATCACCACAGTCATTTAGACAGCACGCGTTCAGTACCAGCCACTTCACAGGCAAACAGAAGTTTCCCACACCAGAACTGCTGGGAGACCCCCGGCACACCTGGCCATGTGAGACCACACACTCCACAAAAAGCATCATCTCACACCCAGGTGGGATCAGGAAAGCGATCACATCGAGATGCTGCCTCTCCTGCTCACATACAAGGCACACAGGACCTAACAAGGTCATCAGGTAGTGCTGGAGGCTCCCTTAACACCACGTGTATCACAAACACCCAGGCTCCCTACTGTATTTACTTCCAGATTAACTTCTTTCCGTAAATTCATAGATTGTGCCCTGTACGTATGTATCCGTAACTCATGTAAGCAACCTAATTGAACTATCTTTCCATTATGCTGCACTTAAATCCCAATTTAATCCAGCAAGTGCTGAATTCTCCATGTGAGAACAACTCCCCTCCTTATTTCTCTTCCTTGCAATCCCCTTTCATCTTTCATGCTGGTTCTCTGCACAGCTTCCTCCACAGCTACATAATACAATACCTTGCTAAGAAACATCCCTTCCTAACAATAATCCTCTTTGCAAGTAAATTAATAAGGCAAATGTAAACACGAAAGCAATGAATTAGTTGTCACATTTACCCAAACTACTGCTTCCAGTTCCTTATAACAAAATTCTATATTAAATACATGGGATGGCTTAATGTCAAGCTCCTCATTTGCCCTATTAGGCAGCTGGCCAGTAAGCACCCTGCAGCATCTCCCTCCAACCCATCTGAGAAATTATACTTATGATGTTTCCAATAAAAGTTTAACTAATTTGTGCCAGTATTAGTCACACCAAATTACTGTCATTTAGTAACTGTTTGGAGGGCTTTCTACCCCAAGAACACTGCAAAGGAATGACATGTTTCTGCAACAGATAACGAAATATGTAAAGTTTACAGTAGTTTGTTCTGCTCAAACAAGTTAATTCATAAACGTAGGGAACATTTAGTGCCTGCCAGCTTCCTTCCCTGTGGAATCTGTCCTTTACACACAATAATTATACCAGGAAACCTCCGTAACCAGCTAATAAACATAAGAAAAAAAAATCAGCTGTGACTAAAAGTCCCACATGAAACACATTTTAGCACTAATATCGAACTTGAGCGGTAGTTTTTAAACACCTATTCTACACTTGAAATCTGCAGAAGTAGTTTAGAAATGTTCTTTTGGTGCCTTTGAAAATTAAACTGCACTTGCGCTAACAGGGAAAGAAAAAAAACCCCACACCTTCAACAAAAGACCTAAACACATTGAAAAACCGCTTAAAAGCCTATCATAGCAAAGCATGTCTTGTGCTTACAGGAGGGTTTTCCCAAGGGCAGGCAGAGCTGATGCTTGTCTGATGGATATATTACCTGGGGTGCAACATAATCCAGCAGCGAAGACAAATGAAAGAGAGAAAGATTTCTGTTAGATTTCTACAGAAAAAAGGACCGGCAGACAGTGAGAACTAGATGACTAAATCAGTAGGTTACAACTCTTATTTTGGCATAGCTACAGGAGAACATCACCAAGATTTTAGCATAGGTTTTTAAATTGTTAAGTCCAAAATATTAAACTGTCAAATATAAGTCTTCTAGGGGTTTGCTTAAAGTACTTTACAGCAGCAGGACTATTCATAAGGTAAAACAAACCAGAATTACAAACACCGGCTAGCTGGTATTGAGATCAGAAGCAGAAATGTACATATTTTGTAGCAAACCTTCCTCTGTCACATGTTATTACTCTTAATGAACTGCTACTCAAGTTAGTAGTTTACGTCCATGAATATCCTAAAGTAAACTCCATCTGACTTCATTCATCAGTGTTCAGCATCAAATGCAGCACAGACTACTGATAAAGGCAGAAATCTGCATCTAGTTAATCATGCTAATTGTTACACAGGCCACTTTAAAGAGGCACTAATCAGTGTTATACACAGATGCAAAGTTTGTTCAGCAGTAAAAATCACCATCTAAATGCTTACCCAAACAAATACCACATTTTCAGGAGAGACAGAAGCTCAGCATATTTTAGTGAAAAAAACTGATTTGATAGTAGGAGATAGAGGTTCACCTTGAATCTTAAGCTAAATCGAATTTGACCTTTTTAAAGCATAAAACCCCCGACTACACAATATCTACTCATCATCCTGCAGGTGATGGAGATCAAGTGCCTGCTGCCTTTGTCCAGACAGACCCCATATTCCAGTCACCTCACTACAGCGTCAGCCCTCATACCCGTGGCAATAGGCTTATGCAACCAGGTCCTCTCAGACAAGACACTGCTACACCAGCATCCATTAGCAACCCCAGAGCACTCTCTACAATTTTTCGGTCACATTCTTCTGCCTCCATATGAAACATCCTTTGCAGAAGGTGAATGGAAAGCAGTGAAAGAGGCTGCTGTCTCAGTAGGGATCCAGGGAAGTACACAGCTGTAAAGCCTAACACCTCTGCCGTGCTAATAATTAACTCAACTGATGCTAATGATAAAAGTAGACAATTTGGTCATCTGGATAAATCACATACTGTTTGTATGGAGAGAAACACTGAGCTCTTCAAAGGTGCCAAACATGGATGAGGTACATCCACTCACTTTGACCTATCTGAATTTCCAAAAGGATTTGAACCATGACCCTTACCAAAAACTAAGGGCTTTTTTTAAGGAAACTAGGCACACAGATGCAAAAGAAAAGGTCCTACTTGTGAAGGGAGAGATGGTTGAAAAATAGCAGCAGGGTGATGGTAAGAGTAAACCATCTCTTCTTGGAACAAGCAGAAGCCTGCAATGAAGTTCAGTGCAGACCCATGCTCAGACTTTGTTTGACACATTCATGTGAGACAAGGCAAGCGGAATGAGCGGCAAGCTGAGGAAGTTTGATGATTAAAAAAAAAAAAAGTATGTATTGTGGTATCGAGGCCAGAATGTGAGGAATTTCAGACAACCCTGTGAGACTCAGTCAATAACACCGCAGAGGAAAGCTAATGCAAATAAACACAAGAGATTTAAGATGCACATAGGAAAGACACAACCATGGCTATATGTAACTGAGGGATTCCAAACTGACTGTACTCTTGAGCACCATACCATTTCACAGGTTCACAAAATTAACTTGCTAGCAGTCCAAAAAGCAAATCAAACATGAAAGAAAAAAAGAAAACAAAACATGGTTATGCCACTGTATAGCCCCCAAAGCTCACCTACATGTTGAAAACTGTATACAGCCCTGATCCTCCCATCCTCAAGAGGACATGCAGAACCAGGATAGACTCCTGGAAAGGGATGCTCACGATCAGGAACAGCTTCCATACAAACAGTATCTGAGTAGGCAACTCTTCAGGCACATCAAAGTGAACTTGATGAGGAAGACTGGGGTCTACAAAATCATGAGTGGCATAATGCAGGATCACTCACCATCTCTGCCACACAAGAGCCAAGAGCCACCAAACGAAGGAAGCCAGCTGAGAACAAGCAGGAGGGAATTCTTTACACAGACAGAAGCAGACCCATAGCAGGCAAGCAGCACTCCTGGCCAAAGGCCATGGAGGCTGCAATGAGGTCCCAGGGGGCCACAAGCAAACCAGACAAGCATTTGGAAATGAAAGCCACCCAACGTAAATGAGGAAAGGTTGCACCCAGCTCTGGCTGAGAACAGCCAGAGGCTCAGAAAGCAACTAAAGATGAGGTTTTTAATAAGGTCATCCTGTTTCTTATCTTTCCTTGGGTATCTGCTTACAAGGAGGGGAGGGGGGGGAAATAAAGGTTGCAGAAAACAACATCAAGAAGGGAGCAGGCTGAAGGTAAAGGGTTAAAAAGAAAAAGGAAACTAAAGCAGGACACCACACTAAGCATCCCAGCAGTCCCCTCTGCTCCTTAAAGCTCTGGGGACAGCAGCAATTAGTCTTCTGCCCAGATCCATAATGAGACAAGGAAAGAGAAACAGGCACAGAGGTGCTGGGATCCTGCCCATCAAGTCTGAAGCCCATCAGCCCATGGAGCCGTGGCCAGCTCAAACAGGGGCAGGAGGAGGCTGGCAAGAAGATCCCACTCTTTCACAGGGCGGCAGATAGGAAAGCTATAAACCAAAAAAAAACCCCATAAGCTCAGGAAGAGGCTTTGGAGGAGCCAGATGAGGAACTGCAGCTTCATGCATCAGATGTACATGTTCCAAGGTCTCCTTTTCCCTGCAAAAGGGATGTGAGTCACAGAGTCAATGAAGCACATCATAAATTCATCCATTTTCACTTCTCCTTGATTAATTTTCTTACATTTGATTTCAGCAGCTGACAGATTAGCCTAAGGTATAAATCAGCCTGCAAGAGGTCTTCATCCCTCCTGATGGCAAGAAACCACTTTCAGTCACAGGGCAAGGAAAAAATGCAGAAGCACCTAAAGGCACCTTCAGGGTGCTCCTTGGAGATGAAACCAGCCACCGTGTGGCTTGCTTGAGTCCTTTACTGTATAATGGGATACAGAGAAGAACTCTTGGTTGGCCCATCACAGCTGCTTTTTCATTCTATATTTATTACACCTCTTAGAAGTGGTCAGGTACTGCTTAACAGACATAGGACCAATTACATAGCATCTGCAGCTGCTACTATGCTGTGCTGCGCACACAGTATTTTTATAACCAACTACAGACTTCCCTATGAGTTCAACTACTGCAACCACCATGCTAGAGAAGTCTCAGCTGTCCTGCATAACATCAAATGAGAAAAACTCCACGCCCAATTAGCCCAACTAGACTTGTTTTCACATTTGCTTTAAACTGCATTTATTCCAGACCTTCAGACACAGTGTAGTTTGGAATACTGGTCTCAGCTCACACCACCTGGGTCTGCTGTACAGCCCCCTCCAAAAAATCCCCTTTTGAAAGGATTTATGAATTACTTCAACAGGAAAAAAACACAAAGGTTTTCTACAGTTCATTTTTTAGCCTGAAGGATAATAAGCTCAAACAGCTCAAATACACACACTAACATATAACCTCCTTTTGCACAGTTTTGACTTAGAATAAAAAGGAATTTCCACACAATTATATGCAGCTGTAAGCCAACTCTTATTATTTTGGGGGGGGGGGGGGGGGGGGGGGCCCCAAACATGCAAAACATTTCAGAAAGCCACCACTAAGTACATCGCTTTCTAAGAAGTGATACAAATTGTAAAGCAAGCATTTATTTTCGTGCCAGTTTTGAATGTCAGATTTTAAAAATATGAAACACTAGCACAGAAAATCTATATTCAGTTAACTCAGACATACAGAAAAGCTTTTCCTGAATCACCAAGCCTCATCTCCTAGCCACAGCTAAGCACACAATATAAACTTCCTCCATATCGTCAAGAGCCAGTTAGAGGACTTGCTCCCACTTCTCCCATTTGAAGGTTGTTCTAGAACCTCACTCCATTTACGGAAGAACCTGTCTAAATTCCAGCTTAAGTTTATTCATGCCAGTTTACATCCATTTGTTCTCATGCCAACATTGTTCTTCAGCTTAAATAGCTCCTCTCCCTTTCTAGTGTTTAGATCCCTGCTGTATTTGCAGATTGCAATCATATTCCCTCTCAGGCCTCATTTGCTAGGCTACACAAGCCAGGTTTTCCTTGTCTCCTCCAGAATAACTGGTGTTTCTGTTCCTCTGCCTCTCCCTGCACCTGTCCCACTCACAGCAAAGGCAAGAGGACCCATGCCTGGCACTCTCCAGGAGATCACAGCCACCCCATCACCCCTCCTGCCGGTGTCCTGGCCTAACACACTCCAACGTTGTGCCTTTGCTTTCTCCAGGGCAGCAGGACAGCGGCAGTTTGGTCAGCAACAAGGCAGGGCATCCAGCACACCACCTGCTTTGCTGCTTCCAGCAGCAGGGCTCCTTGCTCAACAGCAGAGAGCAAAGGCAAGACCTCATCTTCTACTAGCAAGGGACATGTGGTACAGCTTGTTTTCAACGTGGATGATTTGTTCAGATGTGACTACACATCCTAGGTCAGAGCTCCTGAAAAGCACGGACCTGCTATCTGACAGAGATGTGATCAGTGGATTACTCACCATTACCCACCAACTGCCAGGATTCATTTTAGTTTTTCATAGTTCTGCTAAAAAATCCTTACAGTGGGTGCCCTCAAGTACCCAAATTCCTCCCTAACTAGCTCCTAAAGTCACCACTCTCTTCAGCTCAAACCCTGCAGCAGCCCTGCCTAGGGTCCTCAGGGGTTTCCTAAGGAAGTCACAATCCCCTCCTCACTGAGGGCACAGCAGGGTCCACCCAACACCCCACCAAAAACAACCAGTCTTGTCACTAGTTCCCAACTTAGCTGCAGAACTGAAAAGCAAAAGAAATAATCCAAGTTTAAAAGTCATCCATTCCTTCTCCTAGGAAATTATCCCCACGTTGTTCTAATCTATTGCTTAGATGCCTCTTCGCCAGGAAGGACACATTCACTCATGCTGCTTCAGAGCCAAGAATCTCCCTCCTCATTACAACCAAGTCATGTATTCTTCATAACACATGGTAAAACTATTCTTCCTCCGGAAGAGTCCTCTCCAAACCTCGATTTCCCTTAAGTGGCCAAAACCCCTCAAAATACGAGACAAAAAGTATTCCAACACTCGTCACTGTAAAGGAAGAATAAAAATACCCACACTCGGCACGGCTGTTCCAGGCAAGGAAGTTAATCAGCCAAGATTTTGTCCCAAGGTCACCATAAGAGGATGTCTCTCCCTTGAAGTGCTAGGACATCTGCACACTTATTTTAACCAAATGCAATCATGCAGGCAGAAAATAGTTTTAAACACAAGACAGGCAATTCAGTCAGGCTTTCAGAAAATACTAGAGCATGAGATGGCAGGATGATGACATGTCAGATCTAGAACAAACTGGAGGAACATAGTGGAGAGCCAGAGGACACAGCAAGCCTGCAGCAGCACAGCAGCAACCCATACCTCGGCTTCTGGGGCAATACAGATCCTTCAGTGAAGCACCAAAACTCACTGCAGACACTGCTACCCTGCACAACTGACCGCAGATACCGTTATCCTGCATGGCTACCGACAGCATCCAGCAGCCACAAAGCCCACCAGCCCATCGCCAGCACAGGGCTGGGTTTCTTCTTGGGCTTACTTCTTTTGTGTTTAAAGCACAGAAGTGCACTTATCCTCCCCAGCAGGCAGGAGCCCAGCCAAAACTTACAAAATACTGCAAACAAGCAGGCAAAACAACAAATTACAAACACTAACCATTATACTTTCCATTTTATCTGTCTGAACTCGTTCTCTATCTGCAAGGAGAAGCGGCTCCGCTGCTGCCCTGGGACCCAAGCGAATTCCTGAGAATTTCAGGTGGGACTAAATGGGGTCCCCGTTTTGCTCTGAGTACCGTATTTTTGCATATCCCCATTTGCAACCCTGCATGCAACCCTCCAGTACGATTTAATCACGAAATTGCAAAGACCACTGTAATAAACCCCCCAAAAAAACCCAAACCAACACAAACAAACAAAACCCACAAAAAATCCCCCAAAAACACCAAACAAAACACACGACCAAAAAGAAGCTGCTAGTTCTACAGGCACTTCTGCCACTTCTCCTGCTTTTTACCTCACACGCAGGCTCCCCCCCCCCGCAGCAGAACGGGACCCGCCGCCGCTCCCACTCGGCGCCCGCAGGAGGAAAGCCCGCGCTCGCACCGGGGCTCCGGCCAGCCCTGCAGCAGCGGCAGCACGGCCGCACTCCTGCACGACCGGGAAAGGCAGCGGGCCGGCGGCGGCACCCGGCACCCGGCACCGGCCTCGCACGCCCGAGGCCGGGATGCGCCGGAGCCCCCCCGGGCAAGAACAGCGGGAGCCTTCCCCGGCCTCCTGCCCGCTCGCACCGGCAGCGGGCCGGCCGGAGCGGCGGCACCGCACACGGGGGGCCCCGCGGCGGGACACGCCACGACACGCCACGACACGCCGGCCGGCCTGCCCTGCCCGCCTTCCCTCCCTCCGGCCCGCCGCGGAGCGCACCTGCCCGCCGCTCCGCTCCGCTCTGCGCTGCGCCGCCCGCCCCGGCGGCGCCCGTAGCCCGCTGCGGGATGCGGCCAGCCTTCCGGAAACGCTTCCCAGCCCGCTGCGCTTACCCAGGAAACGATTCCGGCCGCCGGCCGCCGCCGCCCCTCCTCTCCCTCCGCCCCCGGCCGCCGCCCGCAGGGGGCCGGGCAGGCGCGGCGCGGCGCGGGGAGGGGGTCGCGAGCCGCGCCGCCATGTTGCGCGCGCCGCCGGGCCCCCGCTGCCCCCCGCCAACCGAGCCCCGGGCCGCGGCGGGGGGCTTCCCGTCAGCAGCGCACCGGTAGCCTGCAGAGCCCGTGCCCTTCCCTAGGGGGGGTAGCGTTAGTGCGGGGCGGCGGGCGTGCCCCTGGAAAGAAAAGAGAAATAATCGTTTCTCCTTAGGAGAAAGCGTCGGGCTTGTGCTTGGCGAATGCCAGGTCGAGGCGAGGCAGTAGCAGTTACGGTCTCCAAATGCCACCTGCTGTGTCCCAGCACTCCCCCAGCAGCGAGGAGAGCCAGAGGTAGGCTGGAAGGCAGGTTTGGAAGCCCACCTAGAAGAATGGGTTGGTTTCCACACTGGATTTGGGCTCCAGTAGCAGCGTGGGGGTGGGTTAGACGCCCACGTGGCTGATGGACATGGCGACCCCTCTAGCCACGGGCTAACGGGGGGCTGGGCACCAGCGCCGCGCCCGGCTGCCCTGTTCTTGTGGGTCTCAGAAGTTACGTAGCCGGCACGGACGGAGGAACGGGCCGTTCCCCGGTGCGGCAACATCCCTGCTCCAGCCCGCTTGCCGTACTGCAGGTACGCTGAGAGTAAATCCCTAGGCTCGGCTGGAGGTGGATGAGTACAGAATCACAGCAGCGTCCCAGGCACTTGTTTGTGAGGCCGCAAAGAACGCAGCCGTGGGAAGACCCTTCTGTTTAAAGCCTTCCACATCTGTGGGATTTTGCCTGTTGTGTCAAGACAGGCTTTTGAGATCACAGGGGAGGGAACTGCTCGTTGCTAAAGGAAAAAAAAATCCACATGGGATGCTAGCTCAGTGGAAAGTGTGTAACTGCTAACAGACCTTTTACTCCCACACCTCACAACCTTAGGACGTCCCTGGAACAGCAGATGAAAACAATCGGCAGTAAAATACAGTGTCAGTGTCATACTGGAGTGATCGAAGATATACAAGGAGGTCAAAGAAGACTATTACAATAATGAAATGGCCAGCCTCATTTTCTCTTAAATGAAAACACATTTAGCAATCCTGCTGAAGTGCCCGAGTCTACTTTACAATTTATCACACCATTTATAATGGCAAATCTGTTTATCTGGAAAAGATGCTTTTTCCTATGCATTCCAGAACCTTCTTCGGTATTTTGTTCCTTGGCTTTACAACTAAGCTCCTGGTAACAGCAAAATGCCCATGAACTGAGCACAATTAAAGGGATCATTAAGATCAATAAGAATACAGCATCTTTAATTAGAAATATTTATGGGTTTGGAAGATCATATTGACATCCACTGGGCTAAAGAAGAGGAAAAAAAATGCAATTATAACTCTACAGTGATGAATCAGAAGAAGCAACAATTAGGCAAAGATGTAATAATTCAGAGCAAAGCACCTAGAAATCACGCTTTAATACATAGTCTTAAATAGATTGTTCTTGTTTGTAGCAGTACCCACATTTTTCCATTTGTCTTAAAATCAGACGTGATTTAAACTTCCAATTTGTTTAAAAAGAGCAACACTTTTATAAGCTAAAACTCACATTTTCATTTATACTTTTAGATCCAGAACTATGATGAAGCTCCAAAAAAGGCCTTCAAATAGTTGTAATGATCTGTAATAGAAACATGTCATCAAGATCAGTTCCAGAAGGAGCTGTGACCTCCTGAGACATCCAAATGTGGTTCATCAAATTCCAGCATTTGCAAATCAGGGTGCTTCCCTTTTCAACAAAGCACATCATCCAACAGGAAGGAAAGCTTTTATGCTTTGATGGCACACTGGAGCAGAACTCCCCTGGAATTTGCACTTTATTGCCTAGAGATGCAAGGCAACTATCGGGTTACCCAAGATTATTAGTGAATAGCCTATTAATACATTACCCTGACAGAAATGGCCAGGCAAGACACTCTCAAATTCACAGGCCTTTGACAAGAAGTGTAAAAGCACTGCATGCATTGTGGTTTTTGCTAGGCAGTTAAAATTGTGATTAACATTTATTTACGTACTCTATATAATGCACTTTGGATTGCAGTATAGTAAGCAGAGTCATAAAAATGAAATGTTGGGGAAACTAAATAAGGAATTTTATATACGTCCTAAATGGGCAGCTGCTCAATGCACTCAGACTTCTCAGAAAAGTGGCTGTACTGCTTGCATAGGCTCAGCCTATACAGATAGGCTCATCAAATACAGATCTCGGTTAACAATCCATTGTGTTAACTGTCCATGTACAATGAAATAGTTCCTTCAGTTGTGGCCTTCAGGAATTGATACAGAGCACGTAACTGCCTCCGTACTGAAGACACAAACATCTCGTGAAATAGCATTTATAAAAAGAGGACAAAAAAAAAAAATAATAGAGGCCTTTCTATATTCTCAGCTCATACCAAAGTCATTTCATCATCATCTTGCTGTTTCTATGTGAGAACTATGACTGCAAATTCATGTTGGTCAAAGTCCATCTGACCTTGCAACAAGGAGTGGCTGCCCACCACAGTCTCCATCGGCAGGTACCCCTCTGCCCCCCACCTGGCTCAGCACACCCGGGTCTGCAGACCCAGCTGCGGAGCTGGCTGTGCTCCCGGGTGTTCTCTCAGGAGAAGTTCATCGTTTCTTCCCCTGCTTTCTTCTGTATACCAGCTTTTTACTTAAGGGTTCCTCCACGTAGGGGAGATAGTTAAAGTGCTCAATGATCCCATCTCTTAATCTTGTTTCTTGCTGCAGAGGAAAGTACGAAAGAGGGTGAATATGAAATAAGCAAGGCTACCATCTAGTGGTGCAACTGTACTTCCCTACTTCAGAGGAATCTACACCATCAAACAACCTTTTGCTGAATATATTGATCCTAAAGCCAAGCTTAACGTAGAAATTTAATTAGGAAAATTCTGTTAGAGCGGAATGGTAATTTTCTTTGGAACTGGTTCTCTAATATGTTCTCACAGCTCACTGTGACATTAAGTCTCTGTCTTAAAATACTAAATCAAGTAATTTTCCAGAAAGAACAAAAAACACCCTACACATTGTACATGCAGCTAGGAGATTTAAGAATTTGATTTGTAGCATGTAATTTTTCATTACGGGCTTGAACATGCTTAGTCCTTTGGACACATTGCCTCCCAGGACCTGTGGGAAAGCATGTATTGCTCCTGTTATTTTGAGTTCCTGTCTCATTAGTGCTCCCTGGGCAAGCGTATAGTGAAAGACTAACTTTGTCATGGACAAACTTCCCTGTGTTATTTATGGAAGAAGCAAAGACCATGAGACATCAGTCTCAGGTAAGATTACTCCAGTAGTTTAATCAAGCCAGGAAGTAAATCAAGGCCTCATACTCCCAGAGCCCTCTCCCATCCACCGCATTAGCGATCTCAGACATGTTACTGCCACGCTAATGAAGGCTGATGGGAACAAGTGCAATCCAGAGCAGTTTGCTGATTTCCTAACACACCACCAATGATAATGTCAAAGTTTCTTTCTAGCTCTTCAGGAATGCAAAGCTTTGCATTAGGAATAGTTGTAAAGTACATTAGAAGTGATCTCTTAGACATCCGACTAGAGGTAATTCTCTGATCTCTCCTTTCCCTGCCTGTTATACAGCAGTATAGTGAGATCTCCTATGGGAGGGGTGAAGGAAAGGTGGCAAGGTGGCCTGGCCTGGCCCTCAAAATTATATAAACTCCTTGACTATATGACGGGCTTACCCAGCCCACCCACTCATCCAGACAGGGGCAGCTCCATTTCTTTTTATCATTACAGGCAAGTTCTAGGGCAGGTGAGCAGGGTGACTGTGTTAGCTTGCAAACAACTGCAGTATTGGAAATAGGAGAACATACCAACTGACCAGGCAGGGAAACAGTCTGTTTGGACTACTTCTAGCTGGAGGGGCCAGGCGAGGGAAAGCTGCTCTTTGTAAGGAAAAGCTGCTATTAATGCAGTTTCTAAATACTACAGCAGCTGCTTAGGCACTCTGCTAGAAAGCAGTAGGTGCTTTCAGAGCTGACTTTTCAGCAAACTCCATTTACTGTTTTATGTGGCTCTGGTGAACAAAAATACACAAAAGTTGCCACAGAGTTGCCTGTATGGGTAGTCAAATAAAGAGAATAGCTCATGCTTGCAAAGCTAATGTGTAGCTAAATTTACTTGCCTTGGCTGCTTAAAATGGGAAGTATAGCCCTGCTTTCTGATGGGCACTGAAACATATGATCTCCAATATTTTTCTACAACTGAGAAACAGGAATACAGCAGAGATTTTGCAATGCAGCTTGCCTTTGAGGCTACAAATACTTTGAGAAGGCAGTTGTTCAAACAGCACAAAACGAAGCACAGGTTAGAAGTTTTAGGCCAACACCTCTCTACTGCCAGCAGCTGCTGTGTTTCAGCCCTGGCACTTTCACACCTTGGAGTTTCCCCTGGAAGTGCAGCACTGCTGGTTTTGCTTCCTGGTGGGCAACCAAGGATGGTGCAGCAGTACAGCTCCCTATGAGGCCATCAGGAAACCCATGTCTCAGGCTAGAATGGCTAACCCACTCATATGCTATATACGCACATATACATATTCACATCCACTAATACTAATTAAGAGATCTAGAAAGCTAAGATAAAGTTGGAAATGCTATGTTTACTAACAGCAGAAGGCCAGTGCTTTGTCTCTGAAACAAGAGAGACAAAAGTCCAGTGTCTAATGTCCTAAATACAGCTAGAAAAGCCCAGGCTGCAAATGCACTCAATGGGAATTTTGCCCTACGTGTATAAACATACACTGGAAAGAGCAGCATGTTTTGCGTTTATATTTGCGGCTGCAGAATGTGATACAGATCCCTTGTTTTTCTGATCTATAGTGTTGTTCCCCTTGCCATCTAAATATTTTTCTCCAAAGAGACAAGGATTTCTTTCAACAGGCACATTCATAAGGTAAACACCTCCGCAAAAACAGTAAGGGTCAAGGACCAAATGACAATCTTCTTCATACCCACATGTGCTTTGGGTAAACACTTCAAAACAGTGCTTCTTAAACTGATCCTCAGAAAAACAATTTCTCAATCCGTGACAAACACTGTCTAAACATTTCTCCGAGGTGTATGGCTGGAAATACTCTCCTCCTTGTATAGTGTGGAAAAATTCGTGGAGCAGAGAAGGAGAAAAACCTCCCTTTCACCCCACTGCTGGAGAGGCTTCAGAGACCCACCTCTGAAGATGCACAGGAGGCACTATACAGTTAGGCTGTGAGAGTGGTTTAGGGCAAAGGCAAGCCTGGAAGGGGTGAAGTTTCCCAACTGGGCTTGTTTCACTGTGTTTTTAATGTTAATTGCTTGCAGTTGAGCCAAGACTAATGACCTTCCAGCAGCAACAACCACAGCGCAGCATCAGAGCAGTCAGGCCCCTATATTGCTGCATCCCCCCACCCCCCGCTAGTAAGAGCAGCACATACAACACAACTGCTTTGTGTTAGCGATGCACTGGGTGGTCACCATGTGTGAAAGGCTTTGTAACGGAATTAAAACTTAACCAAAGGGTTATGTTCTGCCAGATGTACTTCTGGAAAGTGGTTATTAATGTGGGGTTAAGTCTGTCATTCTTAAAGATTTTGAAATCAAAGCCTTGTCTTGTAAGTACAAGTGAATAGCTGCTGTTAATTTGTAATTAACACAGGAACCAGTACAGGCAAGACTTTGGAGATCTCAGCAGCTAAAAAGCACGTGCTGAATTCTGGTAGCATGACTAAGGGATCCCTTTAAACGTTTCTGCACATTGTTAGAATGGAGAAGTAAAAGCAGCTGAGATCTAGGCTTGTGAGGCTTTCTGTCTACTGTGGTCACACTGTGAAAGAGTCAGAGCTGTGCTGCTCTGAGGCACTTCTGAGGTACCAGCCTGCCAGAGCTGTGCACAAAACATTATACATACATGCATATATATATAGTCGCTGGGAACTCTTTTAAGATGTGCCATAGGCCTTAGGAGACATGAAGAAGAGGTGGTTTGGGACTCACTTAGATGCAGAAAATTTCTTTCCCATGCAGTCCCACAGCCAGCCCACTTTCAAGACATGGCTAGATAGACAGGCAGGTCTTGGGGCAATCCAGGGACCTCAGGCTCTCGGCTTCACTTACTGGACTGGCAGCAGCTCTGTGCCAACATCATTGCCCAGGGGAAGTCTCTCTAACAGAACCATGCTTGAGCTTCTCACAAACTTGTCTGCAGTTGAGGCTTTTCTTCATCGCACTTCTCTAATTAAAAGCAAAATCCCCGCACTTCTCAACTGTCACATGTAGGTGAGGAAGTAAATCCTTTAGCACAAGTTGGTCTAAGTACTGTGGTACGCATGTCCCTTTGATGTATAGTTCAGGGTAGCTTGTACTACATAAGACATTTTTGTTATGGAAGCAGAGTTTTCAGAGAACATGATGAGCTGAGCACACCTTATTTCAGAATTTATATAGGTGGGGGTGAACATGTATGTAAAAATCAGATGAGATCATTTCATCAGAAGACTGCTCACAAGATACAGCAAGAATACAGGACCATGTCAGATATGTGGAACAAAGCAAGCATCTTTCAGGATTCTGTGCCTGAGTTAGCTTAACAGCTTTTTTTTTCTTTTTTTTAATTATGTCGCTTTGTTTTCAATGATTTCAGCATCAACTACTTGAAATTCTGCTAAAGGCTCCATTTGCATAAAAAAAGACAGGATGAAGGAATGCCTTTTACATCTGGGTTAATTTCTATCACTATCCAACCCCTCTTCCCTCCCCTGAAAAGAACCTCCAGGACATAGTGTAAGTCGGTTTGCGCTGCTGAACTGGAGGAGTGACAACATTTCACAACAAACCCCCTTCACAGGAGAATCCTTGTCTACATGTGCCTCTGCTGTCATGCAAGCAGGAAAAGCTTCTTTCTTTTGCAACAGACACAAAAGCTCTTGCTATTCCCTTCTGGCAGAGCCCCCTGCTTCTCACTTCTTCATCCAACAGCAGGCAATTTCTTCATTCACTCCTCACATTCCTCCAAGAAACACCAAACCCACGCTAGCATGTAAAGCGACCACAGGTGACAACAAACTTGGTCCTGAAGTTAGGTCCCTCTTCAGCAGCTCCCAAAGGCATATATTCTGTCCTTTTCTGGAAAAGATTTCATTCTTGAGGATGGAGACCACTGAAGTAAGAGGCATTTGGGTGGTGGCCCATGCCTTTCCCTCAGCACCCCACACACCTGAGGAAATGCATCTCTACCACCTTAAGAGTACTAATGAGTCACTGTCTTGATATCCTTTCAACTGATGGACAACATTCCTCAACTTTCAGTCTCCCCCCCCCACACACACCACACACACACACCACCCCTACCCCTACCCTACTGTCCTCCAGCTTAAGAGTGGATACTGCTCAGGAGATGATTTGGAGCATCCTTTTATTTTGTTTCACAAGAAACTCAGCCTACCTGAGGTAAACTCTTCCAGCAGTCCCATAGGAGAGACTGTGAATGCTATGTGGGTGCTATGTATGGCTGAGGAGCATTCAAAAGCAAGCCTAAGGATAGGGTTTGCTAATTAAGTTGTGACTGAAGCAACTGAAGACTGCAGGGGAGAAGCAGACTGGGGTCACCCCAAGATGGGGTGGCACAACACAGCACTTGGGAAGGGGCACAGTGTTGTACAAGAGCGTGTATTGCAAGAGTCAAGCACCACCATTTACATCTCTCACAACCAGTAGTTTAAGCCACCTGGCTCATCTTGTTTTCTCTTGTCCCTATTAATCTGAGGAAAGCATCGACTGGATGAAAATTTAAGTAGGGACGTAAGTCCTTATCACAGATCATCCAAGTGCTACATCAAGATTTGAATCCGTTAATATTGGCTATTTTACATGTATTACACTAAAACATCAAAAAAAATCAGGTCCTCTTAAGATGCGTATTTTACCTCTCTAGATTAAAGCACTAATCCCAAGAATGTATAAATTAACAAAACAAAAACATAAGAAGGAAGGAGGGATTGCTCTTCTCTACTAGAATAGACTAGAAAGATCAATTGTTCCTGCCTAGAGAGGAAAAGGGTGGCTTGCTAAGTCAGAGAAAGCATTTGAAGTAAAGGAGACACATGCCAATTGCCCAGGTGCCAATATACTGTCTTCCTTATCCATCAAAGCAAACCTTGTAAGCTTTCATATCAAGTAAAAGCAGATCTAGTATATAATTCCATTGGAAACTAAGACACCCTTGACAACAGTAATATCCATCCTGCCTTTCTTTGTGGAAAGAGAATCACTCCCTGTTTGGCCTACTTCTACCATGAAACAAAGCATACTATCACTGTGCCTCTGACAGACACCATCACCATATGATGGACACAATTTTGCAGAGGAACAAGGTGAAGATCTTAAGCATCCTACCAGACAGATCTGAATTCAAGAAAACCATCACGGCCACACTCTTCAGAACCGAGACTCTCAAGGCAAGCCTTCAAAACTACATTTTAGCACTTTAACACTTCCACCTACAGACTTCCAGAAGAGCTTTTGCATTCTGCAGAGTTTGGTTTTTATGTTCTGGAGGACTTGGCAGTAGTTCAGAGCACTTGCAGAGTCATTGCTGGCAGTCAATACACACAAAGGCAGACCTTGACAGAGCAGCCCCTCTCATCAGCCTGACCCTTTTATCTGCATAGCTTCAGTGTTGCCCCTCTCCAGCTAGGCTTCATCACAGGTCAGACCCAGTGTTCACAGCCTTCAGCCTGTTTCCACCTTAGCAGTCCTTAGTCATTCCATCTTCTAGACAAAACACCCTCTCCTTGTGGAGAAGGGTTTAGGAGAACCTGACTTTTCCAGCCTGGAAAAGATGTCTTTTTTCCTTATTCCCAGCTCAACTCTGAGCTACTTTGAATTTCTTTCACTTCCCAGTCTTACTCCTGCTTGACATTTAAGACATTTTAGCCCAGAGCTCCTGGCCCTTGGACCTGGAGAGCAGCTGCTGACAGCCAGGTGCTGAGCGGTGGCTGGGTTTACATTGCCTCACAGCGCTGGGCTGCTATCTGGGACACTTTTTGCAGAAGTATTTAAATTAACCTGGCTGCAATCCAGACACACATGCCTCTCTTCCTGCTCAAAGCTTTCATGGACCCAGGCCCTCTATAAAGTAGTGATTTGTGCTTGCCCTTTTGACTCCTCTGATCTTCTAATTAAAGGCTGGGGCACTCACACACAGGAATTACTGCTGTGCTTCAGACAATTTACCAGAAGAGAAGGGGGATGTTACTGCCTTACAGTATCCCTGAGACCCGCTGTCCCAGCAGTGGCCTGAGATAGGTTTGTCATGCTTTATGGTTGGTACCTTGGGACACAGCGTACAGGTTGGCTGGGATGGAGTTAATTTTCTCCATAGCAGCTGACATCGTGCTGTGTTTTGGATCTGTGACCAAAACAGTGCTGATAACACACTGATGTTGTAGCTATTGCTGAGCGGTGCTTGCACAGCTCAAGGCCTTCTCTGTTTCTCACGCTGTCCCTGCCAGCAAGCAGGCTGGGGGTACACAAGAAGGTGGGAGGGACACAGCCAGGACAGCTGACCCCAACTGACCAAAAGAATATCCCAGGCTATATAGCATTGTGCTCAGCAATAAAAGATAGGGGGGCAGTTTTCCAGGGGGCCATAGCTCAGGAACTGGCTGGGCATCAGTTGGCTGGTGGTGAATGATTGCTTTTTGCATCACTTGGTTTGTTTTCTTTTTTCCTTCTTTCCTCCCCGCCCTTTGTTTATTAAACTGTCTTTATCTTAACCTTCAGGTTTTCTCACTCTTGCCCTTCTGATTTTCTCCCCCATCCTGCTGGGAGGGAGTGAACAAGCAGGTGGTTAGAGCTCAGCTGCCTGCTTTGGTTAACCTGTAGCATGTAAGACTTTCTCCAGCATCTAATCTGGGATAAAGGCTTTCTTCAGCCAGTACCATTTTTTTATTTTGGAAAAGCTATATACATTTGGTGGTATAGCTAGATAGCAGGGATAGTGGCGTAGCAGTGATGGAGAGAATACAATATATTCACCCAAATCCAGTTGAGGGCAATTCCCAATATGTCCTTTACAATATCACAGACGTAGATAAACATGTGTAGATACACTAACATGGAAAATGTTAGTAGTGGAAAATAAAGACAATATAGTATTATCTTTCCAGTTACCTACTGCATACTAGTTGCTAAACAATGGGAAATTGTCTTGCTTCACAGCCACATACCTACCAGACTAGAAGCCTGTCATGCTTTTGGTAAGTTAAGCCTGTGTAGCCTTTGTGGACTGTGGCTGGCCCCAGCAGGCTGATGGCAGTTCTACTAACTACTGGGAATTTCCAAAACAGAAATGAAGTCTGCTCTTGCTATATGCCGTAATGCATACACAATCATACATTATCATAAGATGAATTACGGTAACCTACAAGGTAAAAATAGGTATCCTTTTCTCATCAACAGGCAGTGAAGGCTGGATTCATCCATCTAAAAGTCAGTGTCCCCACCGTAGACCTCTATACTTGAACTGGGTCCCATAGGCTCCCTTCACAGTCAAGGGAGAGAAACTGGTGTTTCTAAAGCACAGTTTGTCTCTGCCCAAAGTAACATCTCTGGTCGATTGACTCATGCTCTCAAATTTCTTTTTCTGGCTGCAGATTATGAAGGCATCCTAAATGTCCCTGCAATAGAAGGATGGATACTACCTTAGTTACACTATGAATTGTCAGGACTGGCCTTAGGCAAAACTAGCCCTAGCAATTCTTCGAGGGTGCTGCATTTCTGTATGTCAGTCTCTCTCAAGCATACTACTATGGTATAACTGAGCTGTCCTAACTGCCCTCAGGCAGGATTCACCCCAAACCCAGCAGATGTACTCACAGTAAGTAATCACAGTAATCTCGGATACCTTCAACTCACTGTAGGGGAAGTGCCAACGGGCTGTTACCAGGAGAAAGGTGATGTGCAGTAATGGCTTCTGTGGCTCCAGCAACTGCACCACCACGTATTTGCATCTCCCTGCTCTGGGCACCCCCAGCCAGTTATGGACACCAATTGTTTCTCAGGGAGATAGGGAGTAGGGAATTAAGGAGATTTTCAGGAATGGGTTTGGGATCCTTCTTTTGGGAAGCAAGTCATATTATAAGAAAATTAAGAAAGGCACAGGTCTGAGGTATTTGCTAGGCAGGTGGAGATAGTACAGCTGAAGATGGGGACCTGGACTGCCTCAGGGCTTAGATTTTGGCTGAATAGGAAAATTATTTTCTAAAGAATAGTTTACAACCTTAGCTTCCATTTCAGGAGCTCTTTATTGTCTAAGGTCAGCTTTGTCTCCTTCAGCACCCTACTTGTCATAGGTACTTTTGTTAGAAGATCTTTTGAACTCAGAAACAGCCCTTAATTGTTGGTCTAGTTCTTCCTTATGTAAACCTTCAACTGAAACATGGGGAGAAAGTAAATGCCACCACCGAGTCCTATATTTATAAGATACTTGCCAAAAGATCATACACGTAGCAAAGATTCTTCTGTATGCACTTTCTAGATTAGACTTCTGAGTAAAAGCTTTATTTGTAAACAGTGTTGAACACCACAGGCACTATTATTACATTCGGACAGTGCAGAAAGTTCACAAGTATTTCCAGTCATTTTTTCAGGTGAGTTGATTTTATTGCAGTAGTGGGAATGTATTGGGTTAAATGTGCTAGGTACATCTACCTGCATGGGAAGAAAGACAGCCCATAGACTTTGTCTTTGCAGAATGTAGATGGGGACAGGATATGACACCATTCACTTTTTACATGACTTTCCAGAGGCAGGCATCTTTATGCAACTGTAGCAGATTTTTACCAGTTTTGTCTTGTTAGGCTTACTGTTCATTTAAAATTAATGTATTGATGTATTTGGCAGATTCTTTCTTAGAAATGATCACTCCTGCTATGGTCCCTGTATGCTGCTCATGGCACACAGAGACTAAAACGTTTGCATTCTCCCCCAACAGCCTAGACACGGGAGCCGTGCCAGGGATGACTGTAACCTAGAGATCTGAGCACTGCCATTGCTCCAAGGCAGGCTGAAGTTATAACCACCATTTGCCACTGAGCAATTCAGAAATAGGATTTTTCTTGCCATTTTAGCCTTCTCTTTTTGTAGGCTGCACGATGTATGCTTTGCCACCCTCTCAGAGGCGCTGCATGCAGCCTTTGCTAGATATATATCAGGGACCATCAGCATCATACCTGCTCTTTCAAGTTGCTTTGCTATACTTGCATCTTACAGCGCATGAAGAGTTCATCAAAAAAGGAAAGATAGTCAAAGATACTACATATAGAATAAGTATTTTGGGCCATTTTTAGCTTGTTTACAGGTATTAATGACTGTTTTCACCCAAAACATAAGGGGGGAAAAAACGAAATAAATGATACTGTCATTTACTGTGAACCTTCCCCTGTCCTCCCTGAAAATCAGTAGCTCTTCCCTTTACTGTGATAGACTGAATCACAGGATCATGGGATGCTTCAGGTTGGAAGGGTTCTCAGGGTGACTCTAGACCAACCTCCTGCTCAAAGAATGATCAGCTACACAATCGGCCCATGTTCCTTGAGGCTTTATCCTGCCTGGAAGCATCCCAGCTTTGCCCATAAAATAGAAAACCCTCCTTGCTTTCGTGTCTTTTTTTCACTACATCTTGTTACAGGTAGAACCAATGTGACAGCGTGTCTGGAACCTTTTATGGCCGTATTTCAAGGATTAAGCTAAGCTTCTTTCCCTATGAGCTCATTGTAAACCGAGTAAGGTTGATAAAATGGGTCTCAGTTCAAAAACATACGCGTGCGAACACCTGATGTGAATTATTCCCCACTAACTTACAGTGCAGTAGATCTACAGTTAATTTAAATGTGCTTGAAATTAGGCGGGTACTTACTTAGAAATTTTGCTGCACTGGGATTGAAAGCGTTCTGAAACAGGGTGGAAAAACCAAAGGAAGGAAGTCATCAAAACCAGATGGCAGACATTCAGCTGACTATTTGGTTCAGTATTTGCATTGTTTGCAAGATAACTGTGAAGCACCTCTCGCTTACCCACGAGGCTCCCATCTGGCTGTTTACTAGTAAAATCTGAAAGGCTGTTTGGGCTCCACGTGATTTCTACTATTTCAGGTAGGTTGGTTTTGTTGCCTTGTTCGGAGATGTTCTAGTCCAAAGACATTGTATGGAGAAACTGTCAGGTCATGAATAAAAGATAAAAAGCCCACTATTTTTACCAACTTCATTGGACCGGTTCAGGAATTGGTTCGAACTGCAGAGATGCCATCAGCAGACTTTTGCGACGGTTTTATTATCATGCTGAAATTTTTAAAATAAGTATCTGCTGCTTATGTTGAGTATCAAACCCATCAATATTCTTTACGCCACGCACACACAGCGCAGGGCCCACGCCAGGGCAGCGTGCAGGCACACAGCCGCGGGCACAGGCTTCCAGGACAAGCTGGGCCCTGGGGCTGGGCCGGTGCCGGTGCCAAGACCCGCTGCCCTCGGTGACAGGGTGACGGGCTGCCGCTAGCCCGGGGCAGCCACCCGCCGCCCTCGCTGACGGGCTGCCGCTGGCCCCCGCCGGCAGCGCCGCCCGGCCCCGCGGGGGCGAGATAGCGGCGGGGCCAGGCCGGGCTGGGCCGGAGGCCGCCGCCGCCACCACCTTGTCCCCGCCGCTTCTAGCACTTTCTCCACACCGTCGTAAGGTGGGCCGGGGTCCTCCCCGCCGCGCTCCACTCCCGCGGAGGAAACGGGACGCGGGGTCGGGCAGCGCCCGCGGCCCCGTCACGGCCCGGGCCGAGCTCCCCCCGCCCCGCGGCTCCCCGACACCTACCGCCGCCCCCCGCCCCCGCCGCGGGCCCTCCGCGCGCGCGCGCCCCCCGCACGTTGGTCGTGCCCTGCTCCTCCCCCCCCGCCGCCGAGTGGGCCAGCCCGCCCCTTCTATATAAGAGGCGGGTGGGCGGCTCCGCACCGCAGCGTCGACGGCGGCAGGGGGCTGCGTGAGAGGTGTCGCGGGGAACATCGTCGTGCCTGAGGCGCAGCCAGCCTTCTTCCCGGCTCTTCGGCGCCCTGCAGCCATGGCCTGGCAGCCTATGGAGATCAACCCCGAGGTGCGTGAGGGGCGGCGGGGAGGGGGTGGCTGGCGGGGCGCCGTTTCTCCTCGGCATTCACCCCTCTCTCTCCGCATTGTCTTCCAGATGCTGAACAAAGTGAGTCCCCGCCGCAGGACCGCCGGGGGCGGGCGGGCGGGCGCCGCTCCTTCTCCCTGCGCCCCTCGGCATCGCGCCCTGCCGGGACGGCGCCGGCTGGAGCGGCGCGGAGCGGTACCGGGGCGCGGCCGCACCTGCGGAACGGCGCTGGGGCCGCGCCCTCCCCCGGGGGCGCCCCTTCGGTCGGGTGGTGCCGGCGGCGGTGCCGGGGCGTGGCCGGCAGGTGGCGCCGCGGTGCCGCGCGTTGTGCTGTGTCACTGGGGCGCGGCGCGGGGGGCGGCGGGGGTGGGGGGCTGCCGCGGCCGCGCCACCCGCTCGCTGTGCCCCGCGTAGGTGCTGTCCCGCCTGGGGGTGGGTCCCGGCTGGCGCTTCGTGGACGTGCTGGGCTTCGAGGAGGAGGCACTGGGCGCAGTGCCGGCGCCGGCCTGCGCACTGCTGCTGCTGTTCCCCCTCACCGAGCAGGTGGGTGGCGCCTCCCGCGGGGTGGGGGCGATGCCGGGGCGGAGGGGGTGGCTGTCGTGTCCCTCCGGGGCCGCTCTGCCTCGCAGGTCCTCTGGGCTGCAGCCCTGGGGGCAGCAGGTGAATGGGCTGGGATCGGGCACCGAGCCTGTGGCTGCCCCAGTGCCGTGTGACAGGGTTTGGGCCGTCAGCCCGGGGAGGCCGGCCGGGTCGCGCCTGGCCCGCATGGCCCCGGGGTGAAAAACCCGGCCGTAGTCGGCAGCGGTGTCGGTACCCGCCGGGGGAGGCGGGTGGCGCCGGCGGGGTGTGCCTGTGCCACCTCCGCGAGCGGCTGGGGGCGGGTTTGGCTCCCGTGGGGCTGTAGGTGGGCGGTGGGGAGGGTGCTGGGTGCTCGGCCCCAGGGAGCCTGGACTGAGATGAACTGAGCGACACAACGAGGTCTCTTACTCCGGTACTGCTCTTACATTCTGTGTATCGGACTGAGGGAGGCAAAAACACGAGCAGTCTTGAGTGAGAGGAGTAGAAATTCTGTTACTGTGCTGAATCATGGTATATGGAGAGGCCTAAATGGGTATGATTAATACAGTTAGTCTAACTGATGGTAGGGAAGTAGATGAGGAGATGGACTTCAGAAAAAAAATAAACTTAACAATTTCTGTAAAGAAAGGATTATAGCATTTCAGTAGTGATGGGTTTTACACTTGTCTGTACATTGTTCTGATAGATAGGGGTTCCTGAAGGGAAATAACATAAAGGTACAAAGGCAAACTATTGCAGAGACATGGCGAGTAGTCTCACTAATAGACCAAAACAATTGAGAGGGAATACAAAAGAGCCTGTCCATTATATGATTTCCCACCCTAAGCTATTTCCAGTGTATAGGACAGATGGAGAGGCTAAGAACAGTGCCTTTGGATATGACTGAGTCATGCAGGTAGTCCATTAAGATTTGGCCTGCATCCAGTATAGATATGCGATGCTTTACTGGACCTATGCCACAAAGATGACTTCCTGGGTGAATCTTTGTCCAGTCCTAGCATTGATTCTCCTGTCAAACTTATTTGTCTAGTAGTTTGCACAGTAAAAATACCACTGTGGTGAAATGCTTAAAACAACTACATGTTTACAGCATGAGAACTTCAGGAAACAACAGACTGAGAAAATAAAGGACCAAGAAATCAGTTCCAAGGTGTATTTCCTGAAGCAGACAGTCAGTAACTCCTGTGGGACAATTGGTCTGATACATGCAGTTGCTAATAATAAAGACAAACTGAAGCTTGGTGAGTATGAATGTTCTGAAATGCTTGCATTTCCATTTTTTTTAATGGCAGGAAAATTGAGTGGGTTTG
Source organism: Falco naumanni (assembly GCF_017639655.2). Taxonomy (NCBI): domain Eukaryota; kingdom Metazoa; phylum Chordata; class Aves; order Falconiformes; family Falconidae; genus Falco; species Falco naumanni. Next base: position 54,944,442 of record NC_054054.1, read on the forward strand.
GGCTATTGGAGACACATGGGGCTTTCATGCAAGCCAAGTTAAGGTATACTGTGCTGCTTCAGTTGGGTAAGTAGGGCTTTCCTCTCTTGGAGAGGAGCATGTGGTATCACCACGTAGCTGAATTTCAGAAGGGAATGCAGTTTGACTCCTGTCTGCTAGCTGCAAAGGTATCATCCTAGTGAGCAGTGCAAAGGGAAGGTTACGTAGAAGAGCTGGCCAAAGTCTGTCATTATAAAGGATCCTGTTCAGAAGTAGCTATTGACATAGATGTTGATGTCAACTGAAGAGAAAGTTCTTCATGCCACTTATGTCTAATATAAAGAGTTGCTCAGTGTAGCCTGTAAATGAGTCTAAAACATGTTTCCTATTTGCTAGGAAAGTAGTACAGAATAAGGGTCTGTAAATAGACTTTTCCTGCAGAGGTAATCGTTTTGATGATTGTCGCCATTTAGAAAAAGACATAAAACTGGCTTGGGCAACAGGTGGCTGTAAACTCCTAGGAAATAGGAGTGCAAGTTTTTGTCAAAAAATAGGGTTGTTATTGAGTTAAGAAATACCGTACTGAAAGACTAGATAGATCTGCAAAATAAAACTATAATTATTCCAAGAGAACTTGAACCCTTTGGGTGGTGTGGGATTCCTTTTTACACAAAGGAAAACACATACGGAAGGCTAAGTGAGGGTAGCCTTGCTTTACTCTTGAAAGGATTCTCTGAAATAACACACTTCTGATGAGTGAAATGAATGATGGAGCATATCTTTCATGTAAAACTAGAACTCAACACATCTTAGTACTGCACAACTAATACATGTTCTGGAAAATCAAAGTAAGCCTATCATGAGTAAGTGCTGTGTTAATTCAAAGGCAGTGAGACAACTTAAAATTGCATCTACCCACTTTTCCTGAATTTTTTTTCAAAATGGGACTGAATACCTCTGCCAGATCTGCAAGGGAGAATTGGAGAAGCTAAATCCCATTTGAAAGTGAGTTACAAGACAAGCATCCCAAATACCCTCAAGCACTTGAATTCTGGCTGTTTGTGTAGATTGTTGTTAATAACTTCTGGATGAATAACTTCAAGTGGTAGCTGTAATATGCTTATGCTGGAGATGGTTCCAGGCTGAATGCAGTGACTCCTAGTTAGTGCAACAAGCATTGATTGGGCTGCATTTGAACTGTGAGTGATGTTTTACCTGTACTCATCAAAATCTTTGATCATCCTGTGCAGATGAGGGATCTGCCCTGAAGAAGTTTCTTGATGAAACGGCTGATCTGTCTCCTGAAGAGAGAGCTAAGCATTTTGCAAATAATAAGGTATATGAACTACACAAACAGCTGACAGCTATCAGCACTAAAGGATGTAGTAACCTGTATCTGCTTTCTCTTAAGGCTATACAAGAAGTCCACAACTCTGTTGCACAAGAAGGACAATGTCGGGTAAGATAAGATGGTGTAAAATCGTGGGACAAGGGGTTTAATGAAGGTGGTAAAGCAATAAAATATTTTGTCTGACAAATAGCTGTTACAGCTCATGAGGAAAGAAATGTGTGACTCGTGGGTGAATACTCATGCAGGGTTTCTTCCTCAAACATGGATTGAAAATTTGGGTTCAGATCCAGTCTGAAAATGTGACTGTACATAATGATTTCTGGCACTTGGCCTTGTAGCAGTCTTGCAGAGACCTCTTGAGCTGAACTTCAGTTCTTAGTCCTTTGCTGTTGCTTTGTTGTTGACGCCTATCTCCTCTGTCCTGTAGTCACAAGTGGGGGTTTGCAGTACTAAGCTTTTTTTTTTTCAATCTAACAAATTTATCCAATGGTCTCTTCAAAGATTGAGGACAACAGTGTGAACTTCCACTTCATCCTGTTTGTCAATGTGGACGGACATCTGTATGAATTGGGTAAGGTCCTGAGAACTCTGCAGTTAGACTGGGCATACTCTACACTGTACAGCAGTGCTGGGGACTCGGGCTAGATACTTGGGTGCTAGTTAAGCTGTTTGCCAAGGCTCTCAAAACAAAATCTTTAATTGAAGGTGCATTGTCCTGAAGACCTAGGCACTCTTGTAAAGCATGTAATCTCCTGTAGAGCCAAGAATACTTGGTCTTCTTGTCACTTCAGCAATGTATTGACAGTTTGTTCCAACCTCTGAGTATCTTCATGTGTGTATTTGTTTCTTGAGCCCACTATGCTCAGTTCTGCTAATGAAGAAGTAATATTGAGTCCACTGAGTGATGGGACTTTCTTTGACAGATGGGCGTATGCCATTTCCTGTAAACCATGGCACAAGCTCAGATGACTTGCTGTTGAAGGTAAGACTTACCCCCTTGCTGCTTGTTTCCCTGAAAACAAAGCTTATAAAAGGGTGAGAGGTATGCATTCAGTCTGTAGTAGCTGTACCTACTGGCTGTACAAGTTGGTGCTTCATACACCATGGTAACAAGGTAGTATTGTGCCACAGAGCTAGGTATCCATTAAGTGTACTTATTAGCTGGTGCTGCAAGACCTTGTAGCACAACTAAGATTGGTGGGACCCAGAGGGGCACTGCAAAGATTTGGTCTCTACAACAGGTGGTATTCTGATAATCTAAATGGCTTTTTTTTTTTTTCCCCGCCCTGAGGATTCTGCTAAGATCTGCAGACAATTCACAGAACGTGAAAAAGGAGAAGTTCGTTTTTCTGCTGTGGCTTTCTGCAAGTCTGCCTGAGACTGAAGAGATGCAAGGAAAGCAGTCTAATAGCACACCAGTAAATGCAGTTTAAACTCCAGTGCTTCAGTACTTGTTAAACACAGCTGTTCTGGTAACTTAAATTGTTTCCACCTTTTGCTATACACAGGAGCAACATCAGCTGAGCTTATGGTAAAGGATGAGCTCAAGTTTTAATGTGAACAGTTTGGACACATCAGATGTCTTTAGATTTTTTCACATGTTAAGTAGAAAAAGCTTAACGGGGCTTGTTTAATCTGTGTTATGTTAATTGAGCTGTTGGTTGATATTTCCTTGTCCTTAATGAGAATAAAATGTTCTGCTGGAAGTCTAAATGGACTGAAGTGATCACTGACTTTCTCCAAAAGGAGTCACCTAAGGCATCATCTCTCATCTGAGCAAAAAGTTAGTCAGCCTCTTGTTAGCAGGATAATTGTTTTTTTTTCTAGTGTCCTGAATGCCTCCAGGAATGGAGAGATGCATCACTGACTGCATAATATGTTCCAGTACTGCACTAACCTTTGGGTAAAGCTTTTGCTAATGTCCAGTCTGAAACTCTTAAACCTCTATTTTGGTTAGAGGGGTAAGGTGTGATAAATGAACATTCAAATGTTGACTTAAAGCTGTCTGCTCTTAAACAGAGGCTGTTTGTATTAGGGCTACAAGCAACAGAATATCCACTGAATTTGTTCATGTTGTGTTTCCTTATGGGAGACAGAACAGTTTTTTCCCTATCTGTAGCTAAAAGAAATCTGCTGGCTAATGTTGAACACAATCGTCAGCTATTGTGATTGTGTTAGGAAGGCCTTGAAAGAGACTATACTACCTGTCCCTTCCACAGTTTCTAAAAAAGAAGAAACCTACACTACAATGAATAGCAGGATGACATTTCAGGTTTTGGGGAAGAAAAACATTTAATGTGTGTTACATACTCCTTAGCCTTAACAGTGACCTTCTGTGGAAACTACTCTTAACCCGAGTCTAGCTTCTGTTTATCTGCAGCTCCTTGCTGATAGCTCAGGTAGCTGTAAGAAGGGATAAAACACTGTTCAACCCAGGCTTTTCTTCTAATGCATTACATCCCAGTCTGTGCCTGCCAGCCATGTTGTATGGTGCTGGGTAACTTGGGTTCTCAGGTGGTCACTGGTGTTCTGTGTATGCTGCAAACTGTTCCTGCTTTCCAGGCTTTGCTGAAGGGTAATTCAAAATCTGAGCATTGATTAAAGCCACGCGTGGTCTGAAGGTATTTGGTATTGGGCCTTGTTATGGCTCATACAATTGCCTGATAGCTGAAGGTAGCGGGGGGTTGTAACACATATTAATTCAAATTCTGAGGCTTAGCTAAAGCTCGGGGTACTTCAGTTCTGGACACGGGTGTCTTTCAGTTTCTGTTAGCAGGGAGGTGAAAGCTACCTGTTGAGAAAAGGTCTGTTACTATGTGATGGCTTTTCATTCTGCCTGTTAATGCAAGTTGTTGGGTGGAGAGAGGCCTCCTGGGGCATCTCTGCTGTAGCCTCCTGCTCTAGCGCAGGCTCGGAGCCATGCCTGTGGCTCAGGCTGCTTAGCAACAAGGCCTGCAAGAGAGGAAATGCATGTGGCATGAGCAGAGGAAGATGGAAGGAGAAATAAAAATCGGGTATGGTAGGAGGAAGGGGACACAAGTGAGCAGAGCCCAGTCAGCTATATGCTGCACCAGGGGGTGTGTGCTTGAATTCCACGGGGGACTTTTTTTTTTTTTTTTCCATGTCTTTAAGAGGTACCTACTGTGATTCTGCCTGTATAGTTTTACAGGCAGTCACTCAGTGCTGAAGCAACCTGAAAGTGTCTTTGAGATACTACTGTATCTTTTCACAGCAATTGCAGCAAGTGAAATGTTCCTGGGTTTGGTTTTTACTTTTTTTTAATGTAGTAATATGAATCTCTAGTGCTACTGAAGTTATTCTAGTGTTTCATAAACACTTTTTCACTCTTATGCTCAAGCTTCTGGGTTAAGAATCTACTGACAGGCAACATTGGAATAAACTTGGCCTCTGAGAAAACAAGGGATGGGGTTGTGACAGACCTTACTTTCTCACCTTCTGGTCCCAGTTACAGTGTCAAAGGATGGAAATGAAGAGAACAACTAAGGAATGAACGCTACCCATCTAGTCAGGTGTAACCTCACTTAACAAGGGTGTTTTGCAGTGCTATAACTACCACAGGGACCTTGCCAAACAGATGGGCTTGACTTTAAAACAGCCTGTGTAGAAAGAGGAAGATGAGTTACTGGGGATGATGAAGATCTGAGGAGTTGAGATGAAGTTGCTTCAGATGGAGATCTCAATGTAATCTGTAAGCTGAATAGGTGGAAGCCTTAGCAATACTAACAGCACAGCTGTTCTAGATGTGTTCCTGCATTCGGAAGAAAAGTCATGATGCATGGAAGTATGTATGTGCTGACTTAAACCATATAGAATAACCCATAAATAGAAAACATGGAAAATGTTTTAAAGCCATACCAGGTGTGTATAATCTCAAATGCTTGTTATGCATATTTTCCAGCTAGTTCTATATGCTGGTTCTGGCTGGGATAGAGTTAATTTTCTTCATAGTAGCTGGTAGGGGGCTGTGTTTTGATTTGTGCTGGATAACACAGGGATGTTTTCCTTACAGCTGAGCAGGCTGACGCAGCCGAGGGCTTTTCTGCCCCTCACCCCAGCCCAGCAGCAAGCAGGCTGGGGGGGCACAAGGAGTTGGGAGGGGGCACAGCCGGGACAGTGGACCCCAGTTGACCAAAGGGACATTCCATACCATATGATTCCATTGCTCATCATATATTGCTGGGGGGGGGGGGGGGGGCAGGCAGATGTGATGGTGTCTGTCTACCCAAGTAACTATTTCACATGATGGAGCCTTGCTGTGCTGGACATGGCTGAGCACCTGCCTGCCGATGGGAAGTGGTGAATGGATTCCTTGTTTTGCTTTGCTTGTGTGCCTGGGTTTTGCTTCACCTATTAAACTGTCTTTATCTCAGCCTACAAGTTTTCTTACTTTCACTGTCCCAATTCTCTTCCCCCATCCCAGTAGGGGAGAGCGAAGGAGCGGCTGTGTGGTGCTTGGTTGCCAGCTGGGGTGAAACCACATTTTACCTACTTGCAAGTTTTCGAATTTTTATCTTTGGCTGTTGTTTCACAGTTTAGCAGAAGTGTTCGGAGTAAATGTCCGTAAGCTTTTTTAGAGTGCTTTGTATCAAAACATTTTTATGAGAAGACACTTTATACTAATATAATGTTTTCTGTTGGTCACATCCTATCTGAAGCAAGGCTCATTTTGTTTCATGTCTCTCCTTGAATTTTTATCTTAAATCCATAGTTCCACATGGAACCATTACCTTTCCTTGATTTCCTATGCATCCTCCTTAATTACATTAGCGCTTTTGAAAAACCCTGAATTTTCACTGTGAGTTACTGAGAAGGTGAAGTCTGGTTTGTGTTTTATCCCTGTTCTGAAAGAAACCTGTGACTGGCTGTTGTTACTGCTGCTCTTCCAGATATGTGAGGAGTCTATTGGGCAAATTATTTATTTTGAATTAACAGGTTCCTGCCGGTTTTGTGCAGCCTTCCAGAGGTGGACTTGTAACAGTTAATATATACAACTACCTTTGGAAACATTTAAGAATCTCAGGTAGGATTTCGGGCTTATCTGTTTAGACATGCATATTGCTAACTTAGAACCGTATCCAGCGTTGACTATGCCCAAGCTGTCATTTTGTTAACACGTTTTCTTCTCGGCTATGCTGAAAGCCGCAGTTAACCAGTTCTGTAGGTGGCAGCATTGGGAAACTTTAAGCAACGAGTCTGATTTAAGAGCCACCAATGGCAAAACGGATCCAGGCGCAACATTACAGAACCACGCGTGTAACGTTCGGTCCACAGGCACTCCTGCCGCTTTCAGTGGCACCGCTCACATGCTTAAGCACACCTCCGATTTCAGAGCCAAATATCTAATCCTTCATTTAGGCAGGAGTTAACTTAGGCGTGATGTAACAGTCAGAGCCTCTTACGCATTTCGGTAGCTTTTGGCTTAGGTCCATAGCTTATTTGCAGCTGACACTGCACCACACCACCTCTTCGTCCAGTACATGCTGCTGTACGATATATGCACTGCTATTCCCATCCCAGAGGTGATTATTTTTGTGGGGAGTAAGGAAAGAAAGAAAAGCTGTTGATAACACAGACCAGTTTATCAATCTCTAAATACCTTGGATGGAGAAGTAGTTACCTGGAAAAGGGAACTAGAGTTACTATTACCCTCTGCCTTTTTATGCAAAGGCACCAGGGAGCTCAAGGGGCCAGTCCCACCAGCCTGTGTGCCGGGTGTAGGGAGAAAACCAGAGACCAACAATAAACCTCATAGTCACAGGATCCGTCTCCTGGTGCTGCTGACAGCCAAGAAGAGGCTGATGACAGGACTGCAGCTCTGTGAGACTGTGGACCTAATGGGAGCAAAGAAGAACTGAGGAAAATGCAGCCAGAAACTGAGCGTTAGCATTAAAATTCCTTTAAGACCAAAAGAATTAAAATATCACTTGTGTTTTGTCATCTTTAAATTCTTGTATGGGATGATATTAAGTTACAGGGAGTGGTTGACATTCCAAATGCTTCAGACTCAAGGGATCTCAATAGATGAGAGGACGGGGCTAGAAGAAACCTCGCAGAGTTCAACACGGCGAGGTGCAGAGCTCGGCACCTGGCTGGAGCCACCACATGTCTCCGTACAGACTGGAGGGTGATTTACAGCCCTGCTCGACAGGCCTGGGGGTTATGGCAGGTGCCAAACGGACTATAAGCCCATGTGTTGTGTGCTCTCCTTGTGAGTAAGGCAGCGCTGGGAGTTATGTTGGAAGGAGGAGCAAGGCCAGCAGATGGAGGGAAGTTATTATCCATCTCTATTTGGCACTGGTGAGTCTGCACCTGGAATAGCATGGGCAGTTTGGGGTCCACCCCTCCACCAGTCCAAGAAAGACGTGGAGGACTCTGGAGAGGGTCCAGCAGCAGGCTACTGAGGCAGCCAGAAGCACGGAGCACATGGCCTACAAGGAGAGGTTGGCGGAGCTGGGTGTGTGTAGTCTGGCACAGAGGAGACTAAGGGAGGATCTAATTGTAGCCTACAAGTACTTCAAGGGCAGTTACAAAGATGACAAAGCCAATTTTTTTTTCTTGGTAGTAGGAGGTGGTATATCAAAGGGCAGTAACCACAAATTGCAGCTTGGAAGGTTCAGTTCAGGACATTTGGAAACTAGCAGAGCACCTCTTCACTGGGAAGGTAGTACAGTATGGGAACAAGTCATTGGAGAAAGTGGGGCATCTCCACCTTTGGCAGTTTGCAAGGGACCAGGATTTAATGGCCAACTTTCGTTAAACTGCACCAGGTTACCTGTTACGGTATGAAAAATTGGAACAGCAGTCAGTGTTGCTCCAGCCTCGGGAACCGAGTGCTGTGCTTCTTGAGGAGGAGCTCATCGTGAGTCTCCCCTCGGTGCTGTGCGTGGGGAAGCTGTTCCCCACGGGAAGAGCTGGAGGCTGATGCTGCTGACTTCTGCTCTGGCTGGGGTGGAAGGACAAGAATGGCTGCAGGAACAGCAGCCAATGCATCTAGGAAGAGGTGCAGGTTTTGTCACTGATGGGAGGATTGTCTCTTCACAAAGAGCTGGGAAAAGCAGAGGCCAGGGGAAGATCTGAGGGAGCTCTTGTATGGTCAATGAATCAGAAACAGAAGTATGGGGAGTCCTCCACGAGGACGTATGTGACATCCCTACGGGTGACAGGAAACCCTACTGGGAACAAGGTGCAGGAAAAAGAGCAGAGAACTGTAGGGGAAATGGGGAAAAGACAGAATTCCTGTGCATTTTTCAATTGTCATCTTTCCAGCAGTACCATGAACACCACAAGACAGTTTAATGAAGTTTCCCAACTCCTTAAAGAACTGCCGTGCATCAGGAATGTAGCTCTAGATGAAGCCCAATGCACAAGTAACAAGCTATGTAGAACTGATTTGAACATTTCTTCTGTACTTTTTGCTTAGATGAGTTTCAGATGTGGTTAGCTGATATTGCAAGGCCTGCAGCAAGATACAAAAAGTGAGGAGATCTGCATATGACGTTGGAGGAACAAGACTGGGCATAGGTATTTCAGTGGGTTTAGCATTTCAAGCAGAGTACCATAAAAAACAAGACAGCCAATTCCAGTGCTTAAGAACACTCAATACCATACTGAGAGGTATTATTACTTACAGCACCATCGCCAGACTGAATGGCATTTTCTTTTCAAGTCTTTATGCATGTGCATGTTAACATCTTCCCAGAACAGCTTCTACTCTTAATGTAGGGAGAGTGGGAGAAATGCAGTTTTACTATCCCCACTTTGCAACTAAGGAACCGAGACATGGATTCAGTGATTTGCCTAAGGTGATGCTTGAAATTGATGGCAGAGTTGCAATGAAAACTAACTTTATATATACATGTAGGGTTTTTCTTTGCAGGCAGGGTTTTATATTTACTCTACTTTGGCTTTGGGCCTGGGTTAATATACCCTACCTCACAGCGTGGCTTATTAGCTAAATCTCAGTGTTAGGTTAACTTTAACTTGATTGACTTGGAGAACAGTCAGGTGAACTCACGTCTGTCTGCAGAAGAGAGTCTGTATTGACATATAGTCCCCTGGGTCCCCTTCTAATGCCTGAAGATATTTTTCCAGTAGACTTATATTGCATCACCAGTCAAGTAATACTACTTTCTCCCTCCTTTTCCCCTTCATATCCCGCAAAAATGCAACACTGGGAGGTTGAGGAGCATGCATAAATCTAAATTGCAGATGATTACAGAAAACAGAGCGGTTGCAGTGTTCAGGATTTCTGACACACAGAAGAGTCAGGTGGCAAAGTTGTGGCCACATTCCTGATGGTTTTATGAAATGGTTTGAATAATTATTGATGAAGGAACAAGATGGTTCAGAAAATAGTATCATTATTTGGCTACCTTGATACTTTCTCTGACTTTACCAACCATTCCTTCTCCTTTCACTGAACAATGGACCTGAAGGTCAAGTCACGTCAATAAACAACACTTTTGTCAAGATCAATTCCCACTGAACAAAGCCAGAGAAAGGGTTAGATACTGGGTGGTTAGTTTTTCCCTACTTCAGAAAGCAGCTATTAGAGGTTTCAAGTGTACCTCAATGCTATGCACGGAGGCAGACCTGATCTCCCTCTAAATATGAGACACAGTTTGGGACTGGGTTTTCAATTTTCATGACACTGACAAGCCATAAAGTAACCCCTGCTGCATTTTGAGAAATGATCAGCACAGGTAGCAGCGACAAAAAACTTTCCTGTAAAACATCATGCAAATCTTTCATATAAGGTGGCAAAATCCTCTGTTTGATTTGAATCAGTCTGGTCATGTTCATGGCCCTGGATCGGGCTATGGGGGTTTAGGAAGGTTGTTGCTCTTTGGGAAAGTGCAGTGTGTCAGGGCAGCGAGAAACTGCTGGTTAAGCAGCTGGGGATCTTGCACAACATGTTTTACAAAAGTTGTTTCATTTCTACCGCCCGTATGCCGTAGCTGCTGCAGGGGTACATGTTAGATGATGGCCTTTAATCTTTGCTTAGCTGCAGTTTGGATGCATATAGCTCACGGCTGCCGCTCCTGAGGCTTGTAATAGGAGAGAGTCCCAGGAGAGACGGAGACTGCTGCCTGTGCTTCCTGCAGGGAATATGCCTGCTGTGTTGTGAGCTGAGAACCACACACTCATTGACAGACTGAAAAAACATGGGAAGAAATTAGTTTAAAATCTCTTTCATTTTCAAAACTTGAGAGAGTTCTCCCACCAGCAGCAAACAATATGCGGGTGGGTTTTTTTATCCGATAGCTTAGCTGTTTTTTTTTATCCTATAGCTTAGCTGGCATTTTTGAAAGGAGAATCCACAGGTGCACTTGGGCCCCTGTAGAGGTGCGATCAAAAGGGCAGAAATAATGCTTCTCAAAAAATTGAAACATTAGCTCCACCACAATACTGTTTTTGTTACTGACATTCATTTAATATATATGCATGTCAGAAGACATCATTTTACCACTTTGGCAGTAGACGAATCAGATTTGGTGGGGCAGGAAAAAGTCCTCTGCTCAAATACGCTAGCTAAATTCAGCTCCTAGGCTGCAACTGAAGAACTTATTTTTAATTACTGCGTACCACTTGGGCTCTGATTTTGCAAAGCACCTCACAGTTGGTCCATGTTTTCAACTGAAATGAAGCTTTCAAGTTAGGCTCGGCCAAATGGTTGAAGTCAGGTATAGGCTGAAGTGATTTCCATAGTCAGATGCTTGATGGTATTTCCACATCTGCTTAGATTTAGAGCCTGATCACAACATATTAGGATGGCAAAAATCCATTTGCTTTCAAGCGGAAGCCCCTCACTTGCTGTTTTTCACTCTGGATCAGACAGGGAATTAGCAAACTGCCAATCCTTCTTACAAAATTGTACCGATTCTACTACACCAAGCGGGACAGCTTTCCTTAGAATGATTAAACTTTTCCAGGATTTCATATCCTCACTCATCAGACTCCATTTACCACAGGAAATTACAGTTAAGCTGTGTGAAGACTTTCCCTGACTAAATCCAATGTTTACAAATTATAACCAGGCAGAAAACGTGAATCTCAACAATGTAGCTATAGTCTGAAGTGTAAGCGTTCACAAGTTCAACTGCTTTCCCAAATATTTTTTACCACAGCAGTAACATGAGTTTGTATAAACAAAGTATACATTTTTAGCATATTTGCACACTGCAATATAATAGATAACGTTTGTGTGGACTAGAAGCACGCAGACCTGTGTGGGCTGTCTCTGCCTTCATTCTCAGACAGGACATTTTTGCACTTTTCACCAGCAGTGACCACCAACAGAGCAACTTCATACTGCTTGGATTTCACCACCCCACCCCCACCCCACGCCCACTCCCCAAGAATGCTGCTGGAAATCTTAAGAAATAAGCTCTATAAAGCTTCTTCAGAAATAAAACAATGACAAGTTGGATATGGTTTATCCAGTCCACATTATTCTTCATGTCTATGGCAAGATCTCAGTATTTTTCCTTCCTATACTTCAGCAGTCAGGCCAAGGTATACTTCTTGTTTTATCTGTATAATAACTTCATACATACAATATGGAACAACAGGTAAAGAAAAGGCTCTCTCCAAAGGAAAAAGCAGATCCAGCAGCAAAGAGGGCCAGAACCAGTTGTACAGTTTATCTTTAGGTTTTCTTGCACTGTCCTGAACAAATCACTGACAGGATCCACATTCTTTTTTTTTTTCTCTTACGTATGTTAGATTTAGTACCTTATCCTCATTGTGTAAAACATGCAGCATACAACATAGATCATCATCATATATAGAATTATTTAAAAAACTTTAAGGCTAAATAAGAAATTATAAAACCTAAATGCAGCAAATACATGCTGCATGGTACTTCTTTAAAATGCTTGAGATAGAGCTACTGCTCACAAGCATACTCATGTGTAAGAGGAAAAAGATTAGGGGGAAAAAAGAAGATCAGTTACTGCATTGAATTTAGGGGAAGTTTATCACACACTGACTACTGGCATAGGCTAGGTTTTAAATTCTAGGTTTTACATCTCTAGGATTTAGATTAGGCTCTTAGTAACTAAACATTGTGCAGAGAGACTGGCCTTGTCTATATTTCATTGAACTGCTCTGCTTTATGGATGATTGCAAGCAACCCCTCAGAGTATCTCCCTACAACACTGCTGAAGTCACTAAATAAAATCAACAGCAGTTAACATATGGTGTGGGGAGCACAAATTAGGGAACTTCAACACCAGGTTAATGCTTGGCCGTGGCAGAGTGAGTGGCCGCCCTTAAGAGAGAGGACTTAACCCCTTGACTTTACATGGAACCAAAAACAGCTAAATCAGGCATGACACTCAGCATTCCCATTTAGGACCAGCTTTAAAAAGGAAAATAGTTCTACTGTGCACTGACAAATTCAGCTTAATTGCAAATGTTTGCACCCAGGAGAATTCTGGCCCATGACCTAGATAATACAGAAGCAAACCATTGTGTGACTGCATCTCTTTAGTAAATGTAGTACCACAGTCAGCAGTCTGCAAAAATACTCATTTTCAAAGCAAGCTTTCAGTGAAGCTTTCAGAATGACTTCTCTTTTGGGAGGGAAACAGAGATGCGGGAACTAAAAAGGGCTTTCAATGCCTGCTTGTTTATTGATGTATATTCATTCTTATCCGTGGCAAAATAAATGCTAGTGCATATTTCATTTGCAAATAAAACATGAACAGTGAAATCCATAACAAAGCAAAAGGGTACACAGTGGTACCCTTTTAGATAACTATCTGGAGGAAACCCCTGCAAATACTAACATGCATGCACTTTGTAAGCTGTGAAAAGAAAGAAATCACCCATAACGTAGGAAAGTGCTCTGAAACTCGTGATTTCTTGTAGGGAATTATAGCTGACTTTTCAGCATTGAAAAGGAAAGGACACCAGAAATATTCAGAATGGACTACTGGAAAAGGCTTCCCAAACTACAGCCAGTGCATGCTTATGATACTCAGATATACAGCTGCTGCCCACAGTACAGAGGGACAGGCCTCTCATTTCATGGTTCACTTAAAATTACAGCTAATCTGAAAAACGTTCATGGTCTGGAATGGTCTTTTCACATGGAAATGTACTGTATTCTAACATACAGATTTTGTACTTGAATTGGTAATGAGTTTCACTTACAGCTTGTGGCTCAGATGTGCTGGTTTTAGTAGATCTCTAAGTGTGCTAGTCTGGGAAGCCTTCAGGACAAGGCACAACAGATGGACAGAAGCAACCCAGGTCTGCATTCATTCACAGCATGAGCTATGCTGGACTTTAACTGGCATGCAATGATGTGGGGATTGTTTTCCAGAATGGTCTTTGTCCTAAGATATCCCCTCTATTCCCACCCTGTCTTGAAGGGCAACAGCTTCCCCCAGTTGTGCAAGAAATACCTCTGCCCAAGAGACTCCATGGAGTGCCCAACTCAACAAGAGCCAATGATTCTTACTGTCGTGTCCTTATTCTTGTTGGAGTATCCTCTTACTCTGTGCTACTTTCTACAGGATGGTGGGCATTTAGAAAAAAGAAGTATTTGCTTAGATGACAGGCAAAGGAAGGTGTCAGTGTTGGAAGAACTACAGAATGGCAGCATCTAGACTCTCAGCTAGTCCGACTTCTGTGATTTAACAACAATTTTGTTACCTTTCTGGATCTAAGATCATAAGCGTTAGTCCTGATGAAAGATAATTTCTAATTCTCCCTGCTCATTCGAAATATTTCCCCCAGACCTATGTCTAAAACTTTTGGAAAGATAACACAGCATTTTCTATGAATACCAGATAAATGTAAAAAGTAGTTTTCAGTTGTGGAAGACTTCAAACTGTTTGGTTGGGGTTTTTTTCAATGTCTATGCACTTTTGTCTCATTTCTTTTGTTTTCATATTCACAGAGTTGTTTTGCAGGTAGGTTTTTGCCAGTGTTGAAAATGAAAGCACACTGCTGTAGGTAGGCACAAGAGATTCAGCCACACAGCAATGCTGTTTTTTTCGATCTTGGCTCTTACTGAATCAGGGTCTGAATGAAGCAAGTTTGGGCAAGGAGACAGTATAAAAGTAACTGGAGTTAACCATTCCTTTCATTTAGCTTAAGAACAGTTCACCCAGCTTCTTCAAGGCCATAAATCCAACTCCTAAGCCAGCTGAAGCTGGTGGCAAAATGCCCAGTGTTGGTACATGGTACCTCATTAGATCCTGGGTCTTTTTTTACTCACCTAACCAAAATCTACAGAATTATAAGAGGCAGAGGGAGTTTCCAAACCGAAGCCATTATTGCCCAGAGCAATGAGGATACTTAGTGATAAGCCACAGTGTTGTGGCCAACTGGTAGAAAAAAGCAGGAGGGCTGGGCGGTCAGGCTACAGCACGGGAACCTTGAAGGTAAATGCCCTTCTTGCCACCAGCTTTCTCAGGCAAACTGCATGGGGCAAAGCCCCACTCCCACACACCGTGTCACTCAGGAGAACCTCAGCCTTTGGTTAGGCAGCACAATCCCCTACAAAACCAATGGGAGAAACGAGGGGCTTACGGCTGGGGAGCACAGAAACCAACAAGCTGAGTGGAGCATTGCTTAAACTAGCTGGTGGGAAATACTGAGCCTAGGCACAGGTTTAGTCCAAAAGGAGCTAAACAAGTTGTGATGGCAAGAGGGAGATATTTATCCCTGCTTAATACTCTTACTGTGAACACTTTCCTTATGTTAGGTGCCCTTTTGAATGATAGAAAAAGAAGAGACATGACAGACAGCCCTGGGTTACCTCACTTCTCTGGCTAGGTGTTTGCTCCTGCATCGCAGCCAAAACATATGCTGAAGCCTCCTACATTTAGCTAAGTTTAACTACTAAACTATTTGGCACTTCATGGTGAATGGTTCTCTCTCTTCCCTCCCTGCAGTGGTCCTCTACTTCATAAGCAATGAAATGGTCACTGGGATAGGGACTTGAATCTGACTTTTCCACACCAGTTTCTAACTCCTCATCATGAAGTCAACATCTCAACATCTCTCCTTGGCTTAATGTATATCCAGTTTCTTTATGCAAACCGTAATTCTGAGAGCTACAACTCACAGTACACTGTAACAGTCTGCTGGTGGTCACCAGCTCCTAAAATACAGAAGCACCAGCTGATCTCCGAGTCAGAGCCTTTTCCCCGGGTGATAACTGGATGTGCACACCGAGAATTGTACGATTTTACTCAATTCTGTCTTGTGCAAAGCCTCATCTAAGTACCTTTACTAGCCTACCCCCTTGACCAGGGGAAGGCCAAGTTTAAGAGTCCCCTAGCCCTTAACTGAGACCAAGCAGCTCTGTGCTACCAGGAGATGGAAGCCCACTAGAAAAAAACAAATGCACGACTGGGACAACACTGGCAAAAAAAATATGGTCTGAAGGAACCAGGGGGGAAAGCTGAGCAAGTTTTCTGAGGATTTCAGTAGTGCCTAAAGATTTAGTGCAGTGTTCAGAGTCTTCTGTTGGATTTAACGATTAGCTCCAGCTGACGGTTAAAACAGCGACCTGGTTGCTGAACTTACAAAATATCGTTTTTGAAGGCAATGAAACCTCAGTTTGCAGGCTGGTGCTGTGTTCCTTCCATAGATGGCACTGTAACTCATCAAATACTTTGCTTCCCTACCCATAATTTTTCTGATGCTATCAGCATTATGGCATCTCAAAAAAAGCACATTGAAGGTAAAAAACCTCAAAACCATCAGTAACATCTAGATGCACCTCAAATCATAAGTGTCATTTCTGGTCTCACAAGCATTATAGCATTATACAGGATCTGATGAAATAGCACCCTAGTTCAGTATCCGGCCCCTGTGAATGGCCAATAGCATGGCCTTGGGGTAGAATGTAAGAGGAGACTAAACACATGGTGTGCCCTTACATGCTGTACCAGTTTACAAGAAGTTGGAGGGATGCCATACAGGCAGATGTGGTATCTTTACATTTAATACCCCTTGACAGGTTTTTCTTCGGTGAATTTCTTCAACTGCTTTTGCACGCACCCATATAAATTTGAAACATCCACAGCAAACCAGATGGTCTGGGTTGAAACACAACTTCTGACTTTTTTCCAGAGTGAACATAAATCCAAATGCATTGTAAGACATTTGAAGCAATTAATGTGTAAATGATTATCATTACGAGCAGGAGCTAACTAAAAACAACTGCTTATACATAACAAATCATACATGGTTTCCTCCATTATCTTTCTCTTTGCACATAACTTCTTCATGATAAGGACTCTACTGTCTCAACAATGCCGTGTACAAAAGGTACTGTCAGCATCCTTAGTGCTCCTTGTAGTTTAGCAAACATCATTTTCAGTAACACCAAGGCCAATACACCACTTCACCCAACTCTTTGTAACCAAAAAGCATTTCTAAAAATATCATCGAATAAAAACACCCTCCATAAAAAGACCGGTTAGTTCATCAAATTTACAGGAGTATCAACAAATTACCTTGACTCACAGAGTCAAATCCTTTGTGAGATCCACACAGCACAACAGCCTGGCTTCTCCTCAGGGCATAGAGTTCACATTACAGCAACGTGTGCTTTTGAAGTATTACAGCTAGAGAGCTACCACGGCACCAACAACCACTGTATCCCTGAAAGCAAAGTAAAAAGCAGATACACATGCCCTAGATCCTACACATCTGTCACACCAAGAAAAACACCATTCTGTTTTAAACTGTAACAAAAGGTATATTTCTATGTAACACAACTGCTTCCATCATGCCCCCCAAAATTTTATGTGATTTCTTCAGTACCCTCAATATATATGTATACTACAAAGTTTTAAAAGCAATATCAATATTCTGTTTCCAATCTGGCGTTTAACTTCAAGTTGCATATATAATTTTAAGATAAATTATCATTGTATACCTTCCTTTCCAACAGTACTCCTGCTATTATCACCCAGAACTAGTAAATATCTATGAAAAAAATTTAATCCCTTTATCTTTTGGAAATGTACAGCAGTATTCTTCAAAAGTAAATACACAGATAGTAGAATGTATACGATAACTGAGCCAGACATGATTACGATTATGAAGAAATAGGACACGGTTTATACCTGATAAGCACAGTGTATTTATTCTGTGGAGAGTGAAAGATTTATTATGTGTTCAAGCATTCATTTCCTTATTTTTGTGCATGTTTTCTGTAAAGGATGTGTTAACTGTGTTACGATCACTTGAGAACCTAAACGGGTTTGGAAAGTCAGTCCTAAGTTTCACAATCACTCAGCATGTTATAAACTAAGGATATCTGTTGATGTAAACATCTAGCTCTGTACTTCTGAACGGTGTTTCTGTAAGAAGAAATCAGCCACAGGACGGCTTTTGTATTATCACAAGGTTTCAAATGCAGAATGTCCCAATAAAGTAATTTCAACTCAGGCATCAAGGACCGGAAGTTTAAGAGGGAGATAAGGAGTGGATACTGGAAGTTAAGGTATGCTCTCCCCTCTGCATAGCCTCCTCTCTGGGGTGGGCTGCAGGAACCTCACCTCCCTCTCCTCTCTGGGTTTCACAGTCTTAAGCATTGAAAAATACAAATGTATTCAGAAAGTCCGTGTGCTCTTGCCAAGTTCACAAGGGGATGCAGCAGAATTAGTAAAAAACCAACAAAGCTCCATATCCTACATATTGAAAAGCACACTCCCTCCCTCACAGCTCCATCTCACCGGCCAGGCTGAAGAGTTTCTTGATGTCTTATTCTTCCCCCTGCATTTCTCCTGGAGGCCTCAGCACTTCCAAGCCCTCAGAAAACAAGAGCCATACAATCTTTGCAATAAAGCACCCCTAAGAACTGGCAGATTTAATGGAGCATATGTACAGTTCTTACATGGCTTCACAGCACAGCACCTCCAGCATGTGCATATGCACACCTGACTATTTCCAGCTGGGTGCTCCTATGCTGTGAGTGCTTTCTGCTGCTTTCAGTGCTCTGTACTCAACTCCTCCACAAGTGTTCAGCGGCTGAAGAAATTAACTGTCATAGAAAGTGGAAGGGAAGACCGTAGCAACCTGGTGATGCTGGGACATACCCACAGAATGCTATAGCATGTGCCTTGAAGAACCATTGTTTCTCTAGATGTCATGCTCTCCACACATGAGCCTGTAATTTCCTTGCTGAAGTGCCCCCCTCATCTAGGTTTAGATCATGAATACTTGAGTACTGTATTGACATCAACTACCTCAAAATACAAAGGAGAGAGGTTCACATGGCAAGAACTCCCACAGCTGATACAGCCCAGTCATCCTGCACTGCTGGAAAATCTTCCACTCTGCAGAACCACTTGCATGACTTCCCTCACTCACTGGGACGAAGATCCCACAGGTCTTGTTTGCCATCAAGGTTTCGGAGTCTATTCCTGATGGGCCCGTCATTTGTCAGTCTCACTGAGGCATATAAGATGCTGACCAGTCTCACAAGGTGCTCCAGAGATTGATCATCCCTTCCTGCACAACAGTCTTTTCTACATTCTCCCTGCAAAGTGCTCTATAAAGAGAAGGATTTGCAATGAAGCTTGATTGAAACATCTGGAAGTAGTGCACAGACACAAATCTAGCATATTCAGTGAGCACTGAAAACTGATTAAAATACTAATTTTCAGAGAAACATAATTCTGCAAACTTTCTAAAGCCAACTGGAGGCCCCTTGTCCCTTAGTAAAGCTTGATGCTGAACTCAATTTGCCAGATGATGAATTACTCTAGCTTTCCCTGTGCTGTCTGACCTGAACATAGGACTATGACTCCTAAAAGGTTTTCTTAATGCTAGCACTCCAGTCTCTTACAGACACACCATCATTTTGATCTTCTGCTGACCCACTAGCATGCGAAGTAAACATGGTGTCACCAGTGTCTTAGGACTGGAATTTTTTAAGGCACGAATGGGACTTATGTGCTTGATCCCATTAATTCTGATGAGATTTGAGTATCTAACTCCTTTAGCATCTTATGAAAATCCCTAGACAGTTTCCTGAGCATGGGTCATCAATACAGCGAGGACACATTCAATGAACGCTGTATTTCAAGAAGAAAAATCACTCAGTAAATATGGACCTTTTGAAAAGCAACGGTTAATGAAAAAACGTAGACATACTCCAAAATGCTGGCTTGGATCAGCTACATGTATGACAGTTCTGCAGCCTATGGATTGCTTGTACTTTCCTCTGGCTAGATCAGGAGCTCTTGCGATAGGCAGTTCCATCAGCAGCCAAAAAGTGCCAGAGAATAAGAGTCAACAGGTATTGGCAATAATTTCAGTTACATGGATTACCAAGTCCCAGAAAGTATTTTCCATTCTCTTGAGTGATCAGTTGAGGTTTTCTTGACCTTTGGGCTTCTTCTGGAAGCCCACAGTGAAGCACTTGGGCCTCTAAACTGGGAAAAACTCCAGGTGCTTTTGCTGGCCAGACAGAAAGACATAATTAAAAATGCAATAATAAAAGAAAGCTATGAAAATAACTTTAAAGGGACTTTTTCCCCAATTTTGCTATTTTAAGGGCCACACTCACGAACTCTTTTGGCTGTACACTCTATAGCAGTGATTTCTTGGCAATCTTACTAGCTCCACTTTCGTATGGGTGGGCAGCGCTCATATAATAAATCATCTAGTAGTTCAGACAGTGATTCAACAAAGTGTAATATACTTCTCTTTCCTGAGAGTCTGTCGACATGGACGATGGTCCAACAGACAGACCTACGTCACCACATCCAGATCTAAAGCAGGCTGGAGGAGAGCCAACCCTGCTCCAAAATGTGCTCCACGGTACTTGGGCTTGAGCAAATGAGCCCAGCCTGTTAAGCCAGGATCAGTGGTACGGTCATGGCATTACTGGTTTGGAGATGGCTAACGTCTGACCACCTGGGAGTACAATGAATTTATATCTGGGTTTGAAAGAGCAGTGTGAAAAGCTTACGCGAAGCCTTCCAGACCTGAGAGGTGTGGAAGGCCCTGCTGGACCTACATTCATGCAGGACAGGGCCTTCTACCTCAGAGAAGGTCCCAGGGGTTTCAGTGAAGTGAAGTTTGATCCCCAAGAGGTGCAGAAGAGACAGCAGAGAAAGTAATTCTCCAGGAGGACTGAAAGATTATAGGAAGGTCCAACAAATATTCATAGTACTGGCTGGTTCTTCAATAGCAAAATGTCACACGTATTAAGAAGTATTCTGCATCTGTGGTCACGCAGATTTACATTTTCTGCCATCAGTAGCTCCAGTGAATGAGTTTTCAGCTGGTAAGCGTGTCTAACTGGTGAAATAGTATTACTAAAACATACCAACTTGTTGGTACTTGCAGTTTAGGGAACTGTAAGAAAGGCTGCTGTCTGGGAAGATGTCCACAGCTCCTCCTAACTCTCAGTAGTAATATAGGCGGGGTTGCAAATACTACTCCATCCTTTGAAATGGTGGGTAGAACAAAACAAAGCAAGCATAATAGCCTTCATTTTGAGTTTGATGGCTGATTTTGACACGCTGGCTCTTAGGTGACCATCCCTGTCTGTGACAGATACCGTCTGTCCCAGAAATGGTACCTGTTGCACTAAGGCAGCTCCACAGGCTTTGATGAGTGTTTTGTTCTGCAAGGATTGTCAGGTCACAGGACATCACTGCGCAAGACAGCCAACCTTCAGGGAATAAACTCACCTGCACCTTACACTACACTGCTTTCTCTTGCTTCCAGTTGACCACAATCCTCTGCTAAATATTGTCCTTTAGAAATTCAACACATAGGAGAAGAAAAACACCCTAATATTCCTGTGTGACGAAACTGAATTATAATGTTAGTAAATAAGATATATTGTTCTACTGCACGAAATCAGTCTTTTTCCTTTTTTTTTATTCTTGTTTTCTGCCCCTGCTTCTCTTTTCCCTTTCCATTTTCCAATTTTATCTGCCTATTTCCTTATCTTGAGTAAATGAATATTCCAATTCACCGTGAACCAGCTAATACCCCAAACAAATTTGGATAAAGTCCGGTGTTAATTCCCAATACAGGATTTCCCTTTTGATCTGCTCTACAGGGATAGTTACTAAGAAAAGAGGAGGGAAGATAGCATTCACCAGTTCTTTCTGGATGATGCAAGTCACTGCTAAAATTAAAGGCTGACTGTGATGTGGCTTTTCCCAGATTTCTCAAACTTTCACAAGCAGCTACATAGCAAATAGCTGCTCTAACATCAGTCAGAGTTTTTTTTGCTATTTCTCTTGCATGTTTGATAAAAACAACGTGGTTTGGTGAACTGTGCGGTTATGTATATCAGTACACAACGTTTTTTATACACCAAGAAAATTAATATCAGAATCCAGGAATTTACTTTGGAAGTTAGAACTTGGTTTCCAAGTCACCTTTTTTTCACACATAGTTTTTGATTTATGTCGCATTTGACACCAGTTTGGGAAAAGTTTCTAACTTCCTTCACCACATGCTGTCTCATACATGACAGCACCCCTCCTCCCACAGATACCACAACTCTGCAGCAGTCGTTTGAAGCTATGGCTTGCTGCAAAGGCTTGCAGACTGTTGAATAACCTGCTCTGCCTACGTACCTTCTCATGTAGTGAGCCTAGATAGACTCAGCTGCACCTGCTGAACTTGCAGCTGGCACGGGCTCTCTGAGCATGCTAGCTGACTTAAAAGAGCCCCTTCGATGGCACTATGGAAGAGGTGTTGAACATCTCCCTGAAGATACTAAAACTGCTCTGCTGTGCTCCTCACTGAGAAAAATTTGAGTAACTCTGTGTTCTTGAAAATTTACTCAGGATGGTGAAATGGGGTAAGATGTACGCTAGGTGGGTGGCAGCAGGGGAATATGCTGCATTTAAACGAACAGAGTGCAGAATCAGATGGAAGATTATCACAGATACCTACTGGAAGCAGAGATTCCTGCTCCAGATCAGACTGCGTTTGGAAGAACACCCCACTTCAATTTCCAGTCTTTAATGTAGTAGATTATAAGGAAGTAGCTGAAAAGCAGTCAGACTCAGAAGAAAACTGGAAGGGAAATATTATTTTTCCCTTCTGTTCCGATTCCAGCTCAGCAGAGAAGCGAATACTGTTTGTTGGTTTTGCTTTAAAGAAACCGGGCATCCCATTGGCAGGTACACAAACCTGTGAGCATCAGTTCCTCACCAATGCGCTTTTGTTTTAATGGGCTAAAAAGATCCTTGATAACAGCTGGTGAAAGGCCCATTGTCCTGCCACATCCTTTTTCTGACTTGACCTGTCAAGAGAGCAGAACTATGTAGCCCTGGGAGCAGAGAGCAGGGTGGGAGAGCCGCAGTTTCCTTCAAAGTCCTCTTTCAGTTGCTGGTTTGTGCATATGGTCATTTTCCTTTTGTAATATGGTATGCATTTTATGGGACATCCTAGAAAGAACACACATGGACCTTGCTGCTCTTGTTAGCTACAAACACAGAATGAAAGGACGGTCCCTGGCCTGACAAGTTCACTGGTTTTGTGCTCAGGTTTATTCTTTCCTTTACCTTGGTACCTCTTCATTTTGGGTTGCTTCACTTCCTTTTCACCACTCCTACACTTCTTTTTTATATAATTGCTTTTCAGTCAACCCAATTTATGTCTTTTTAACCTTGTATAACTTGGTATCACTTACTTGTGATATTTTTCCTTTCACTGGCTTTTTTTCTACTTCTTTTCCCCAGTGGTTTTCATGGTCTGTATTTGCTGTGTTGTCCCTCCACCACTATGTAGAAACAAGAGGAAGGGAGAAGAACCTGAGACCAAAGAGACAGAGAACCGAGTTTAAAGACAGGAGACTATGGCAGGCTGGGACAAAGTAAAGCAGGCTGGTGAGGGGAAAAAAGGATGCTCATTTAAGTGGAGAGTGGATACAGGGATTTCCTATACCAGAGGAAAGGCAGGTCTTGATGAGAACAATATAAAGAAGGAAGGAAGTGGTTGTTTGGGCGAGTGGGAGAATTGACCACGGCTGCGGATGAAAGGAGTAGCTGAGCCAGGCTCCGTGCAATCAGCAAAGCTATCAGCCTGGGATCTGGAGGCCGCCAGGAGAGGCAGAACCTAGTGTCAAAGCCAGGAAGGAGGGCCAGGCAGGGAAAACCCCACACCTAAAAGCATTGCAGCACTCAAAACACAGAGATACTGATCAAGGATGTTACTCAGGGAACAGAGAGGACGGTGAAGACGCCCAAACTTATATGCTTTGTAAATTATGTTGAATATTTACAGGCTTTTATGCACATGATCTCTCATTTTGAGTCACCTGCACTTTGATTGATTCATTAGGCTTATAGATAGTTAATAGCAATATGTGTAGTAGTATATCAGATCCTGGATAGTCAACAGCTTTGAAAATCTAAAAGTGTAATTCATTGCAAAGACAGGGGAATAAGAAAACGTCATATGGTGCTCAGCTGCCAGGTGACAATTGGATGTACTAGTTTTCAAAAATCAATACAAAATTCCAAAACAGAGAAAAACTACTTTACAAAAGGGCTTCAAACTCTTCCAGGACAGGGTGAGAAGGGATAAGACGCTTCTCCCTAAGGAAAGAGCAAATTCAGATAATCCATCCACTCCTGTAATTCCCAGAACAACACAGAAAATCGATGCCAGGCCTGACAATATGTTGCTGAGAGACAAAGTGAATATGATAGAAGACAGCATGGCTGGGATAAACAAACAGGTGCTGTCAGCCAAAAGCTGAACACTGCAAATGCACCACAGCAGACACCCTGAATAAAATGTAAAGTCACAACATTTGTTTGAGTGATAGAAAAAATTCAACAGCTCTCATGATCACAGATTTATTGATTTTTCATGAGAACTAAAAATAAAGTTCTGGTGTTACTTTCTTTTAGTTTGTAAGTTTTTAAAAAACAAATTACAAAATTAAAAAAAAATGGGAATAGTCTTCCTTTGAGTCTTTTTTCAAAATTAGGGTTTTTCTTTCTCTTTCCTCTGAGTGGATATCTTTACCAGCCTGCTCTCAAAGACAGGCTGCATGTCATGGAAAGTTAAACTATCTTTGAATCTAGTTTTATCAAGGAAGAAAATGCTAAACTTCTGGTAAAGATCTTTTCCTCTGCCTTGATAGATGCTGCTGTAAGGGCTCTTCTCACCTGCTCACTCAGCTCACCTCTCAGTTGACCCTTTCACACATGACAAGCTGTGAAAGTGCACAACATGCCTTTGGCAGTCAGTAAAAAAATCTCCAAATACTTTCCAGCAGGATTAATACCTGTTGAGAGGTATTAATACCAAGGATGCTTTATGCCAGAGCTGTCCCACTCCCACACCATCACCAGGCAGCCATGTTGCTCTTTGCAACGGTGTGAGCCCCGTGTCGGCTCAAAGGCTGCGTCTCTGGGCAGCTCTGAAATAATCTGGCAGTTGTACAGAGCTGTGCTGAATGTGCCTACCCCTGTTTTATACTCTAGAGAACGAAGGAATTCCAAGCAGAATTTTTACAACTAATACCATATGGCCTCAAGTTCTCTGTGTGACATTCAGTGGTTTGTTAAAAGGATGAAAAGGACAAGCAAACCAATGAAATGTATAAAAGTCCTTGAGCAAACAACAGAGAAGATATTTAGCCAGAGCAGTACACTTATGGCTCAGCTCAGATTTCTCCAAAATTTGGCCCAGGACTGTGCAACATCCCCAACTATGACAATTATGGTCTGGGAGAAAAACAAGCTCTGCTCAGAGAACATCAGCCAGGACTGACAGATTGCGGAGGAGATAAGAAGGCAGAAAAGCCCTGGTGCTAGCAGGGTAACTTCCCTTCTTAACCAGCCCAGGGGCCTTGCTGGTTTAAGGCGCATTTATAAAAGCTCACAAAGGAAAGATTAATAAGCCAGGTAAAATAGAATAGAAATAGAGGATCCTTGGGTGTTCCACTCATTTGCTTTTTGTGCAACCTTTTTTTGGTTCAAGTGATTTTTTCCAAATGGAGGGTATCCCTGTTACCAAAGGCACATCATGTCAGATCTGCTTTGAAAAAAAAGGTTTACTGTCAGGCTAATACAACCAGAAAAAGGAGCAAGAGCACAAAGATGGCACCTAGGAGCAGGTTTTCCTCAGACCTTGGTCTGGAACACCAGACCTGTTCCTTCAGGGAGACACATTATAGCGGCAGAAGCTCTCCAGGACACAGCTTCCTCGATGCAAGCTGTTCATTGCTGCTGCGGGATAAGATCAGGCCTGCTGTGACACCAGCCAGGCCTTGTTAACCCCCTGCTCCTGCTATTCAAGAGGCTTAAAGATTTTAGATGTGATGTTGAAGACAAAAAGGAACAGGACAGTTCTTTCCAGTGGGGAAAACTAGTTTGGGTAGAAGACCAAACAGGTTAATACAAGCTGAATCCTCACTCTCTTGAAACTTTATGTTCCTAAAAGCCTCTATTTTTCCTTTTGTGTATAACAGCAAGAGAGATCCCCAGTAACCAGAAAGACCCTCTTTCTCTGCTTCCACCTTCTCCTATAACCACCATACTACACATTTTCCCACAGTTACTTTACTTGTGCATAGGCACAGTCTGCTTTTGGGAAAGGTGACTGTGCCTGGACAAAGATACATGGCTTGACACTGATACCTGAATCTCCATAGGTTTTCCCCTATCTAATACATACAGATGCAAGTTTGTTGCAGGCAATAAGGACCGATGAGATGCCAGGCTGAGTTTTAATGGAAAGAAAACCAGAGAAGCTAAACTGAAGCAAAGAGCTACCAGAAACATTCTCCTATTTTGTTGCTGTTACAAATTCCATGATTATGTTTCTGGCAATGTTTCTGGTCAGGAGCAGCACAGTAATCTCAGGAAAACCTTGCTGCAGTTTCTAAGGTGCTTGTTTTCGTATTTTGCCTCCTGTATCAGTTGCCGGGGGCTGTAATGGAGAAATGAAAACCATTGAGAAACCTATGACTGGTATTCCAGGGGCTTAGAGCAAGCCTGCAACTCCCCAGGCAGATGGTGGTTTAAAGAAAAAAGGCAAGCTGGGCTGATGCTAGAAGTGGGTTTCCATGGGAACCGGAAGGTAGGGATGCTGCCTCTTACTTGACTGAATGGGAAGCAGGTTCAGGATTAGGATTAGAAAAGAAGTGGCCAGATTCCTGCTGCCATTCAGGGTGTCTTTTACACTCCTAAATAAACAACAGGGCTCTTTAAGGCTGCACTAGCTCTATATCCATGTCTCTGTGTGGATTTAATACATTTTAAAAGTTTTGTATGCTCGAATGTAAGTGTGTGAATAGGAATGTGTGTAAGAGTGCATGTAAGAGCACATTAGTTTAGTGATCCATGAAAACTGGCTGTGTAAGTGAGAAATGAACGTCCACCTTTCAAGACAAGGTATGTGGTGGTGGTCTTGAACAGATGCTCTGTGCCATAGGATGCTTACCCCAGACCATTTCAGCTCTTCTAGTTCTCTGGGAAGTGGTGTTGAGATCACCAGACAGCAGAATCATACATTTGATATTGCACAGCAATAAAAATAGAAGTAGGATAATTATTTTAAATTGTTAGTCTTCCGCTGCCCCAGGAAAATAAATCTAATTGATGCCTGATATACATCGGATTTATTTAAATATTACAAGAATCAGAAAATAGTTTGTTAGCATAAGTATTTCAAAATACACTTATTATTTCTCTTCAGATGTTTGAGATTAGATTACCATTCATCTAGTGTTTGTCTAGTTGTAGTTCTCAGAAAAATCCCTGTAAAGCTTATCTCCTGGTTTTAGGCCCTTTGTTACTCCAGCAAATTTGAAAAAATAAACAAAGACAAAACCAAAAGGTAAAGAACAATAGAGACAAAATCCTAGAATGGAAATAGAGTTGAATATATGCATTTTTTTGATATATTTATAGTTGAAGAGTTAGCATTTTTTCTTTGACTAATTTAGAACAATAAACAAGATTCGAAATCCCAGCTTTTGAATTGAGATGAAGTCAGGCTTAAAATAAGAGAATGTTGAAAAGTAGTTCCTACAGGTGGCTTCTTGTCACAATATGTTGACAACTACCACAAGCGGGAAATGTGGCCAGTTCTGACCCCTCCCAAAAAGAACCTCGGTAGTAGGGGTTACTGTTCACATACCCGTGTTTCCAGCACACAGATACCTTTCCATGCTTGCACAAGTATAAACAAGTGGCTTGGGATCATCTTTCGAACACTTGTTAGTGGAGATTTTTAGGATTTGGCTTTAAAAATGCCCTGTGAAATTCCCCCCCACTCCCCAGTTTCTAGAAACTTCTATGCTTAACCTTAGGCTAAAGAGCATCTGTTTGAGCTAGGACTGCTCACATGATGCAAGTTAGGCGCTCAAGTCTCTGCAGGATGAGTTTGTTTTCTTACTCCGCAAGAGGAGGAAAAAGGGACGCGCGTCCCCGCGCAGTACCTGTTAAGCACACCTTGATGCTTTGCTTCTGAGGGAAGAAACGCGCTGCCAGGCGCCGTGCTGGCACCCACACGTTTTTGCAAGGCCACTCTCACCCCTCGGCAGGACGAGGAGATGTGCTGAGCCGCAAGAGGCACCTGCCGGCGCTCCGCTCCCGCGGCAGCAGCCCCCGGCCCCTGGGTGGGTGGGTGAGGGTCTGGGCGAGGGGGCACAGCCTCGTCCCGCCGCGGGGGGCCGGAGGCTCTCAGGTGCTTCATGCAGCAGCAACATTAATTAATCAGGTGTTTAATACAACAGCTCGCCACGTGTAGGGGCGGCTCGGAGCCCTCCAGCAGCTGCGGGGTGGGGGGGATCGGCTGCCCGCCCCCCAAGCCGGGGGTGCCTTGCTATCGCGTCGCCCCCCGTTCCCCACCCCCCCCCCGCACCCCAGTGGCGGC
Source organism: Falco naumanni (assembly GCF_017639655.2). Classification (NCBI taxonomy): domain Eukaryota; kingdom Metazoa; phylum Chordata; class Aves; order Falconiformes; family Falconidae; genus Falco; species Falco naumanni. The sequence continues at coordinate 54,972,643 of NC_054054.1, forward strand.
GCCGCCTGCGATGCGGTGCTCGCGGCGGGGGGGCGGCGGCGCGGGCATTTGCATGGGCTGAAGGCAAAGCGGCTTCGCCCGTCAGTTTTATTTTTAGCTGGCAGCTCAGGGCAGCGCAGCTCAGCTCCGCTCCGCCGGCGGGGCGGGCGGGGCGGCAGGCGAGGGAGGACCGAGCCGGCAGGGCGGGCGGACGGGTACCGGCAGAGAGGTTACCGCAGGCGAGCCGCAGCCAGCCGGGCTGCAGAGCGCCGCCGCCCCCGGCCCCCGCCCCGGCGGCTGCGAGGCAGGGAGAGGCCGGCAGCGGCCTCCGCCGTCCCCCCGCCGCGGCCGCGGCTCACCTCGGGCTGGCGGCTCGGTGCCTGGCTGCTCCCCCGCCGCATCCGCGGCGCGCCGGGGCCCTGCAGATGGCCAGTCCCGGGCTGGAGCTGGGGGAGGTCCAGCCTCCTCCCGACGCCCCCCAGCCGGAGCTGGCCTTCACCGAGGCTCAGAAGTGGATCGAGGTAAGACCGCTTACTGCGGTAGCCGGCGGGGTGGCAGGGGTGCGGGCGCCTGGCGCTGGCCCCCATCGGGGACATGCCGCAGGACGACCCGGTGTCCTTGCCCCCCGCCTCCCGGGGATCGCAGGCATTTTATTCCACGCCGAGCTCCGTCCCGGCACCCCCCGCCCCTTCGCTTTGCTCGCTGCGGGGAAGCAGCCGGGGCCGCCCGAACTGGGGCTCAGCCCCCGCGCAGCCTGCGCGCCTTTTGGTGGGCCTTGCCCCCCCCCCCCCGCGCATCTCTGCCAAACTTAATCTCTTAATCGCATTTCCCCTCCCCGCCCGCGGGGTCGGGATGAACAGGGCGGCGGTAAACAGGACCCGCGCAGGTGCGCGGAGCCGCGGAGAGGGAGCGTCCCCCCGCGGGGCTCCCCACCGCAGCGCCGGGCGCGCCTCCCCCGCCCCGGCCCGCGGCTGGCGGCCGCGCAGGTAGCGCTCCGCAGTGCGCGGAGGGGCGGGCCGGGGGCGCCAGCACCGGCGGGGGCAGCGCGTCCGGCGGGGGACCCCCCGCAGCCCCCTCCGCCGCCTCCTCGCCCGGCCCAAGAGGGGCTCCGGGCTCGCTCCTCCGGCAGGGCCGGGGCGCAGCTCTGCCCGTGGTGCGCGCTGGCCCCGAAGCACGAAGACGGGCAGGTGGCGCGTGAAATTTAATAGTTAAATATTTTGGCACGTAACAATAGAGGCACTTTAAATAGCTCTTCGTCTGATTGCCGGTACGGAACACGCTTGAAGGTGGTGGTATAAACCCAGATGCCAGGGTAGCAGCTCCCTTCAGCTGCGAGCTTTGAATTTAATCTGTAGCTTTTAGTAAGCCTCAGTGGATTCTGTTTTCCGACAGTGGTTAGGCAAATTGTTGTTAAAATCGTTGTGACTTTAAGATTCCCTGAAGCCCTGGAATTTCAGGCTGTAATGGTTCACTCCAGCATCAGCCAGAAAGGTAGTGCTGTGTCAGACTTCAGGGAATTGGCACTGACACAGTAAGCTGGCTGGTGTGGGACCAGAGGAACAATGAGGAACGTGAAAAGAAGGGCTTTTGTGTCAAGGAAAGGTGAGTATGCAGCCTAGAAGAGGAAAGGTGAAGAGTGTTTAAACACTGGTTGTCTTGGGAAGATGAATACGGTGGTTTCTATACAGCCCTCTTTTTAATAGAGGAGCAAGAGAGAAGAGGCACGTGATTCCATCGTACGTATGGCACATAAAACGCCTTGTGACCGTGAGTTCTGCTGACTGCTAATGAAGCCAAGACCTCAACAGAAAAAATTAATCTCCATAGGTAGCAATCACTCCAAGCATGATAATAATTAAGGGTCTGTAAGTCTTCCTGTATAAGAGCAGGAACTTGTGGGTCAGGCAGAAGCTTCCTTCTTGGGCAGTTTATTCCACAGTTCACTGTGACAGGAGGTTTCATGCCTGTTCTCATGCAGCCCAGGGCCTGGTGAGCAGAGCAGAAGGGCTCCTAATTCCTTGTGTCCTCCATGCAGGCCCAGGGGGTCCGTGTGTACAGAGAAAGCTGTCTATAACTTCTTGTGCTTCCCTCACTTTTTTTAATCTGCTTGATGCATGAATGACAAAGCTGTAATGGGCTGTTACTGTTGCCACCATCCTCTTGCCTGAGGGAGTGTGTCAGGAGCCTGGAGCATTGCCATGGCTGTGGTGCAAGGCAAGCATCTGCCTTTCCAGCAATGCCGAGTTGATGCTCCCAATAAGAGAAAGGAGGAAGAAGCTTCCAGTGAAGTAAAGGTGGCTTAATTTGCCTAACACATTATATTTCCTTGCTCTGGAGCATGAGGATTATTATCTCTTCCAAAAATCTGCTCACTGTTCAGAATTTGGGTGATTTGGATGACTGAATTAGGCAGAACTTGACACATTAGTCCAAAGTTATTGAAAAGCAATGTCAATCTGAAAAATACATAAAAATTAAAAAATTAGGAATATTACAGGTATCAATGTTCTGTGTGCCAAGCCCTATTGATCTGGGTGAAAACTAGAAAATGGGGGTCACACTGTGTCTGACTACTAAGCCCATCTGCTTCACCTGGCTCTGTAATTGTCTCTCACCAGTTTATTCTTTGGCTTAGAGGTGTTAGCAAATGTCCAGTGTGCTCTGTCTTCCAGCTCGCTTCTGACCATTTAAAATGACACCTCTCAAACGAAAATAAAAAATTCCATTGTGGTTGCAGTCAGGGCTGGCGGACCTCCCTAATATGGAGAAGACAGGCTAGTGAGGATGTTAGCAGTGTGGGACAGCTTAAAACCTGTCTTAGGCTGTAAAATAGTGCCATGGAAGGAAATTAAAGCAGAAATGGACAGATTGAAAACTCTGGGCTTGCTGTGCATTTTTATTCTTAACGATTAAGTTGTGTGACTTGCTATTTGGATTCTCATCTGGTTTAAATCCTCATGTGAATGCTGTCACTATTGTATAGCGCTGACAGGAATCCACCCTGTGGTCTGCAGTGCATTTCTCCCCTGGTGGGGCTGGAAATGGAGGCTGTCCTATTTGTACAGATGGGGAAGCTAAGACATGAAGTGGTGAATGTCTAGATCTGCAAGGATTGAGGTGCTTCCCTTCCTCTGCTCCAGAGGTCTTAGGGGTCTTGTCTTTAATCCTTGGGTCTGTGACCTTTCACCAGAGCAGGTCTTCTGAGTGCCAGAAGTCTTCCTTTTCAACTGACAGCATTTCTTTAATCTGGACCCCGAAGGACAGGGGAGTCTTAAATTGCACTGAAATTTGGGTGGATCCTCATAATCTCGTCTCTCCTTTTATCCGTAATCCTCCTCTTGTCTCTCCCGGGAGCTCTGAACCAGTAGTGTTAAGGTGTTCACCAGAGCAGGGAAAAGGGCCAGAGCTCTGATTCTTACTGCTGAGGCTGCTTATATATTTAACAAATTGTGTTTTCTAAGAGAGTATTTCAAGTGGTGATGGATTTGGTGTCATCTGTGTGTTACAGAAGGTGGGGTTTTTGAATTGGGTGAACTTTCCACTTTGATTGCCAGTCACTTTGGGTAGGAAACTGGAGTTCAGCCTTGCTTAATTTTGCATAAATACCAACCATGCATCCCTCTGTGTAACAGCAAACCAGTCCTGTTTCTTTTTAGTTTAGCTTGGCATGTGCCGCTTAAGTGAAGAATGCCCTCTGAATGATAAAATGAACCATATTAGTAGCACTCTGAGGAATTAAAATAAAGGCACCAAATGAAAAAACCTGTGAGTGAGCTACGTCAATCTGCATTATTAAAGGTGTGGTATCTCATTTCAATTAATGCATCTCAGTTTCACTGAAAGAATACATCAGCCTTGTAAAGTCTGGTAGGTTACTACAGCAAAATAACAGATCTAATTTAATCTAATGGCCTGTAATCTTAAAATGTCAAGGTTTCCTGTATGTGTGTTTAAACTAGAATAACTGATGGTTGAAAGAACATCTGTATAAACAGAGTTATTCTTGCTGTAAAGATTCATAAGAGAGTAATACAGTAATAAAGTTGCATTTAATACCAGTGTAACTCCTATGGGTATTGTTATCTCCTCATCACACTGCCTAGCCTTGCCTCATTAATATGCTCTCCATTGTTGAGACTTGGTTCAATTAGGGATGGCTTTTCCATAGACTTATATTCCTTACACACTTTGCCAGCTGATAAGAATGCTTCCTTTACAGTGGTATGGTAATAATAAACAAGTCATATTTTTCAGTCCCCTATGGTCAGTGCTTGACTATGCTGTTCCCTCTAGATGTGTGTAGGCTAAACCCTGTCAACTTCTAATAAGTCTGGTACTTTTCTCCTGTATATGTTCCCCTTGAGAATTCTCTTAAGGAGAAATTTGCCAGTCAGAGGGTTTTTTTGAGTGTTGATGAGTAATACTCTTTTTTTTCCTTCTAGCGGAACACTTACCTGTGCTCAACTTCCATATTGAAGGTGGCAGTTTTAAGTTTGTATCAGTGGTGCTGCTTCTAGGAGAAGCCATGGTGTATTCCTTAGTGCTTCTGGATGTGTTGCATCCTACAGCAGAATAGGCATACCACAGCTGCACCACCATCTCTGTGAAAGAGCGTGAGAGGCATAAACCCAGGGAAATGAGTCAGGCAGGTAAACATCGGGACTGTCTTGTGCCAGGAGCCTGGAAACAAGGTTTCTTCAGGGTGTCTCTAATTCCTGTGGATGAAGTGCAAGAGCTGAGGCTTACGGCTCCTGCTGCAAAAATGTAATTTAAAAGGAGGTGAAGGTAGTTCATTGACAAAATCTTTTTCTACGTAGTGAAGGGACTTGTTCAGAGTATCTGCTGTAGGGACCTGGAACTCGGGTAATATACAGGTTTGTTTATATGACCTTCAAAATGTGGTGTGGCATTTGAGGAACATCAGGGATGAAATTCTTTTGATGAAAAGTATTGGGTAAGCTAACTGATTCACTGAGTATACCAGTAACCTGCGTCCCACAGGAGTGTTTCTGTTTCCAAATATGTGTAGACCTCTACTCTTCCTTTGCTGTGAAGCTGATTTTAAGATCCTTGAATAGAGATTCTAGTTCCTTTGAACGTTGATACGGTTCCTAGAATGGTGGTGCCCCTGGCCAGACTGGGACCTTCGGCTGCAGTCTTGCCATTATTTGGATAGGAATGGATCAAATCCAACAAACACTTTCTCCAGCAAGCAGTTCCAGAGCAGCCAGTCCCACTGCCTTGTGAGAGTATTTGAATATAACCATTTAAGTATAGAACGATGCACCAAGCTTTAGGACTGTGGTTTTATTAATTAAGTATTGTAGGAAATTGTTGAATGAGCCTCCAAGCCGTGCCTACAATTTTTTCAGTGTTTAGCCTTTCTTTCATTTTTTCCCCCTCTTTTTCTTCCACTGGAAGAGTCTTACCTTTATACATTACAGATGTATTGGAGGGAATGAATTTATTAAAGTGAGCAAATATATTCTCAGACCAGAATAAACCTACGCAAATGGATTAGACAAGTTGCCTGATTTGTAGACAACCTAAAGTTAGGCCAGATGTGTCTATAAGGCAACCGTGAAGAGTCTATAGGTGTGTGGTCCTAGATCTACGTGAATGCAGAATAACTTTACTGTTGTTATAGTGTCTGGACTTGGAGAGGAATTCTTCACTGCTATCTGCATCTTGTCCTGGGCAGCATTCAGGGATTGCATAGAGGGCAGTTGGGATGCTCATCATTCTGGCTAAGTTAGTCATTCAGTGGAATGAAAACTAAATTGATTTAAAGGGCGTAGAAGAATCTGCCCAAAGTTTCTGACCGTGTCAGGCTACTATCTTCTAGAATTTTTTTCCTTTTCCAGTGGCCTGGCAGCTGACCTCCTGTCCTGTATACATGGACCCAGTTCCCTTATGAGATGCATTTAAGCCATGTTACAAGTAGCACTTGGCACAGGGGTGAGGATAATCAGAAGAATACTATTGATAAAAGGCTAATGTCAGGAAATGCAGGACCGAGCTGTTAAATGTCTGAAAACTGAATTAATTTCTCCTTTGAGTACTAAAATCTTAAAATAGGTAAAAGATCTGCCCGTAACACCAGAGTCTGGAATGCTGTTATGCAATAGGTGGTGAAGGTCAGTTAACGCAGCTATGTAACCTCATTGCACTTGTTCCACTAGTGTTAATGACGTGGGTTTTTGGTTACCTTTTTATTTTTTTTAAAGGCAAATATTGGTCCTCTAGAAAGAAAGGTGGAATCTTTCCCAAGTATGGAGGATAAATAGCAGGTTGATCAGCAGAATTGTTTTCTAGCTTGTAAAATGTGTTTGCTGATCTGCAAAGTGTTGTTTCATGACAGGTTATAAAAACTGCGTTATGTTTTGTTTGGAAAATCTACCAGTCTAGAAGCTCTTTGTCCATGGGTGAATACTTCGTTACACTGGTCCTCTGCAAGCATCCCAACAAGAACAGTTTTGGAACGATGTTACTGAAGAAGCAGGATTTGTAGGGGTGGAAGTGCTGTTTAAAAGGGCAGCTGCACAGGGGGAAAGTATGAGTGTTTTGGCATGTGGGCCCTGAAGATGTAAGCTTTCTCTCCTCCTTCCAATATATCATTTGAAGAAGAAAGTGCTCTGTTTCCTTGCCCCTTCAGTCCCTTAGATAGCAAATGACTACAACAGCTACTGTGTGGGGCTTAGTTGCTGTCTGGGGTTAAACCATGACAGGCACTAACAACATAAGGTCAAAATTGATAGCTGAAACTTCTCCCAGCTGTGCTGATTGCTGCCTCAGGTGAAAGGGTGGCAGAACGCCTCCTCAAGACAGCCTTGTAAGAATGTGAAGAACTATAATGTGCCTCAGCTTAAAATGAACGAAACCTCTGCCTGTCACTGCCTTTTATAAGTGGCATAACTGTGCTCCCTGTCCCTGGGACAGGGTGGGGAGTGGCCGCTGGGGCAGCGGCTCTACTGGGAAGGGCCTGGGAAGCCTGGTGGGACCCCAGGCTCGGAGGAGCCTGCAGTGTCCTCCTGGCAGCAGGGGCGGTTAGCCCTTCGTGGTTGTTCTGGAGCTGGCAGACTGGTGGAAGTGGTAGTTCACTTCTGCTGGGCGCTTGCTAGGCCACACCTGAAATACTGCACCCAGCTTTGGGGCCCGGAGTGCGGGAGGGACGTCGGCAAGCTGGGGGAGCTGAGCAGGGTCCCCAGGCTGGCGGGGGCTGGAGGACTTGCCCTGAGAGGGAAGGTGGTGGAGCTGGGCTGCTTCAGGAGAGGTGGCTTTGTGCAGGGACATGGCAGCAGCCCCCTAGTACCTGCGGGCAGGTTCTTGAGGAAGCAGGCAGGCACTTCGCAGAGGTACATGACAGGAGGGTGAGATACTTGTCGTAAACTAAAATAGGGAGGGTTGTGACTTGGCAGAGGGAAAAGTTGCCGCACCAGGAGGCCAGTCCAGCATTGGTGCAGGTTGCCCAGCGAGGCTGGGAGCTCGCCATCCCTGGAATGTTTCACTCCTGGCTGGACAAAGTTGGAAGCGGCCTGGTCGAACCTGGGAGCTGCCCTTGCAGGGAGCTGGAGGTGGGACTCGAGGCCCTCCGAGGCCCCTGCCGACTCCATCACCCTGTGCATCTATCGCTTGTTGGCAAGGGGTGAGTGAACATCACTTGATTTTATTTTCAGTGCTACTTTGGTTGCTTGTATTATTGTAGTGCTTAGGAGCCTGTTTACGTGAACAAGGTCCTTCTTGATACAAAAGCAAAACTCCTATGACTTACGGCAGGCATTTTCAGGGTATGCTACTGAGTTTCCTTTGTAGAAACTCCTCGGGGCAGTGCAAAATGTGTTTGGTATCCAATATAACTATTTTCACTAAGCCTGTATTATTTTAGAAAACTAAACACAATTGATTTCCTTGGCTTGGTGGGATTTTTTTGTTATTTAATTCATTGTGCACTGCTATAGTAGACCAATAAGGAACTGAAATTATTTTCCCTTCCTTTTCAGATCTTGAAAAGATGATGTGCAGGCTAAATTCTTGAGAATTTAGATGCTAAATCCTTAAGAAATTTTTTGTTTGTGACATTAGTTGGTTGTAAGAGTCCTCTACCTTGATAGTCACTCTGCAAGTTCTAGTATAACTTGCTACTGTTAGCTAGGGGGGTTTTTTTGTGTATATATATAATGATTATTGCTAGTAATTCTTATCTGAGCAGAATGGCTTGCTTAACAACAGAGTTAACGGCAGAACTTGCATCTGATGTTAAAGATGACTTAAAATATTCTAGTGACCTCTTGGTGAGGAGAGGAGAGCATATGGTTCATTTGCCCTTTTGAAGAGGAGACATATTTTGCTGGTTTCTGCTGTTCTGAGGTCTTATGCCTAGTATCAAAAATGGCTTGATTTTCAAATCAACTTTGACAAGCTTAGATTTTGAAAAATAATACTGCTGTGGCTTTTTGGCTCTGGTGTTATTGTCAGTGATTCACAGAGCACTTCACAGGCTAGGGAGCAGCATGGTGGAGGCAGGGCAAGCAATTCTTTAATTCTGCTTTGTGTGGCTGAATGAGTAAGGTAAGGGGGAAATGATCTTCATTAATCTCTCCTTTGCAGGGTTTTCTCCGTGATCCTGGTTGATGCTGGAAATAAGACAGGGATTTTTGTACTATGTGATCCCACAGTGAGTTTCAGGAACAGCATGAAAGGAAAAACTCTCCATGATGTCTTTTCCCTATACTGTTCCAACCTCCAAAATCTCCCTATCTTCATCTGAAGAATCCCAGCCCTCTGGTTACCTACAAGCTGTAGAGAAAGTGGCTGCACATACTCTATGTAGTGCAAAAAACCCAAAGTCCTCATCCTGAGACTGTAAATACATTTCCTATTTTTTCCTTTCCCGTAGGCAGTGGTAGACCTCAGTACAGTATTGCAATTGTGAGCGATCAATTCTCTGGCTGGATTACAGTGTCATTGAAAAGATCAATTAGGCTGTTACCTGCCTTGTATTTCTCAGTTCATACATTTCTGTGATTCAGGTTTTTCTTGCCAACAGTGGGGAGCTGAAATCTGTAAAACGCAAGTTCCCAAAATTTTTTTTAGATCTGATACATTCAGCAAAACTTCAGGTAAAGGGCTTTAATATACGGTATTAATAATGCGTGACACCACTGCGTCATGTCAAGTACCTGACACAGGATGGGACTCTTGGAAGGAGAGGTGAACTGAAGATGGAGAAAAGTGGATCTTCTAGTATTGGAACTTTCCCGTTCCAGAGCAGGAGAAAAAAAACACCTGCAAGTGACCTTTCCACTAAAACCAGAAGGCCAAGAAGCTCAGGTGAATTTGTACTTCAGGAGCAGGCCACAGACTGGCACAAAGAGTTGTAACCTTTGCTCTGACTTAAGAAGTGCAGTCTTGCTTTTACATAAGCAGAGGCTGATGCCCATAAATAGCTGATTTCAAGTGGGAGCAGAATAGTTACATGGCTACAGAGGACAGGGGGTTGAGTTTAAAAAAATCTCTTTGTGGTTCTTTGCAAGTGCTGTTTTCCATGCAATGCACAGGTTACATTGTGCTGGTGTATCACAGCAGAAGACACTGGCCCTGGTGGAATTTAGAGGTCTTGCTATGATCTCTTAAAACAAATGTAACCCCCAAATCCATACCTATCACTTTAGTCCTCAATTGCCTATAAATATTCTAGGAAATTATGGAACTCATAATGATTTAATTTCTTGAATATCAGTGGTGCATGTTTTATACCTGATACAGGTGTATTGGACAGTCCCTTCCTGTTCCCCCCAAATGGACTCTGAAAATCCTTCATCCAAATGTCTACTAATCTAGAAAATTCTTAAAAATTTTTCTCCAGTCTGCTGTCAGAGAAAGGAAGTTTGAATGTCTGAGGAAAAGCGCTAATATTCCCCCCCTCCTATTTTTTTTTGCGTCATTCCTTGTTTTAAGTATTATTAACTGCTTGCCTTTGTTAACAGCTTGTCTTGTATCCCTCCGCCCTGTTTAAAAAAGGAGCCATGGTGTGTTAGCTAGAGTGCTATTTGGTGGTGGGCATTTTTCAGCTGGTTTGGGGAAGGGGAGGGTGGAACAAAGAGACAGAAGTGACCACCTCACCTCTGTCAGACTGGTGTGGGTAGGGGTTGCCCACTGTGCCAAGGCATTTGGTGTTGAATCCCTTGGCTTTGTTTCTGTGACTGTTGTGATTCATTTCAGTGGGCTAACTCACATATATTGTTGCAACAAAAACAACTCTGGAAATTTTCTTTTAGTCCAGAAGCATAGCTGTAGGTATGCAATCTAAATGTGGGGGGGGGGCGGGGGAACAGCAACTACAGAAGTGTGTTTTTTGTTTGTAATTTTCTTGATTCTGATAAGTTGTTTTTTAAAGTTGTGGTTTGGAAAAAGAAAGTCCTGATTTGGGATCATGCATGTGTGGTGTCTGTCTTCTGCCAGTGTTTGGATCAATTAAAGGCAGACAAGAAAATAAACTGTTTTCACAGAAGAAATTATGCTGGCAAGAAAAAGGAGGTGTCAGAATCACCGAGTCATAAAGGTGACTCTCGCCTGAGTTGAAAGAAATTGTATCAAAGTTTAGCCTAACATCCTACCCCTCCCAAAACCAATTTTTATTTCGACAAGGGAGCCTTCAGTTTTGGAATAACATGAAAAAACATCATAAATCAACAAAGTTCAAGCGACTCAAATAATCCTTTATTAGAAACAGCTTGCCTCCTCTGAAGAGAAGCAAAAGCACCCTCTAAACATTTTAATTATGAACATGCAGTTTTCAGTCTTGCAGCGGCCTTATTTTCTCCTTCCCTGAGGTCACTGCTGCTCTGCCAGTGTTGCTCCTCTGCTAGGAGTGATGATTCGGTCAAGGTAGGTACCTGTGCCCACTGGAGGTATGGGCTTCAGGCGGTGTTATGCTGTTCTCTCAGGATGGCCCAGGCATGTGGCTACTTCTGAGGGTAGAGGTGGTGGCTGTTGCATGGTGGTTCTAGCACAGGCGGCCGTTGCGTTGCAGTTCCTGGCATCCAGAGCCTCTTAGATTGGCACAGCACAGCTGAGGGGTTAGATACTCCCTGTGAGGAGAATGAGCGTAAAGGGAACAGGGTGTTAAAAATAAAGCTGGTGAAGCAGCAAAGTAATTTTACCTCCCTCGCTTATCTTTCGATGATTATTTCCTCAGGGGAAGCAGTCCTCAGTTAGATTTGCAGATGTTTACTTGGTATGGGTAGTCTTCAAAGACACACATCAAACTGGATTTATTCCAGTCTCATGTATGAAGGATGCACTGCAGTTGGTGGAAGAGGCTTCTTGGAGTATCCTAAACAAAAAGATCTGTGTTTTCATTTAAAAAGTATCTCAAATGCTTTGCTACTTCATTCCTTTCCCTCATTTTGCTTCTTGTTAGTAGCTTCAGGGGAGAAAGTAAGCAAAGCTGTTGTAGATAGCTGTGGGATAAATTAATGATAATTCACAGGGCTAGCTCTGAGGTGACATTCCAGTAAGATTTAATAGAAAACTTGTCTACCAGTGCTTGTGGGATTTTATCCATTAATTTCCATTTGTTGTAGTTTGCTAGTGTCTCTGATGTAGCACTGCTGAATAATAGCTTTAATTCTTTCCTTTTTTTTTTTTTTTTTTTTTTGGATTTCAACCAGTACTTTTAAGTGAATATTCTGGTTATAGGCAGATCTGATTATTTGTGGTTTTTCCACCCCTGTCAATATTTGTTAGTTTTTCAGTGCAGTGCTTAATTCTCCAGTGCCATACTGGCTTTTCTTTTTCAATTTAGAATTGTGTGGAGAAAACTTGCATTTCAGCTTCCCACATTAAGGGCCTTGAAATCAATAGATCAAAGCCAGAGCAGGCTTCTTGGAAGTGGTGCAATCTCAAACTGTGTTGAAAGCTTTTGTTTTCTGCCTCTTTCCTGTCTTTTGGTATCTCCCAAGAGAAGGAAGTAAGGGGGAATCTCTGTATAGGGAAAGGGGAGTATCCCGTTGCTGTATGCTTGGGGTACAGGGCTATGTGACTAGGAGGAGTTGACTTCCAGAAGTAGCAATGGGTGGCAGCCTTTGTACAGGATGGGGAGCTCCAGTATGAAGCATCAAAGTGTCAGTTTCCCATGGCTTGAACTGGGCTCCAGTACACCCAGGAAATTGGTGCTGTTGGAAAATGTGCTGGTGTAGAAAGAGCTGTCAGTGTTAGTTATAGGCAGTGAATATTTTTCCAGTGCACGCAACCTCAGCCAAGCTGAAGTTTTCTTTTAGGATTGAGAAGGAAGAGATGGGCATCTTATATACAAAAAAAAGTACGGAGAGAGCAAAACATAAGTTCCTGTTTCTGTGTTTGGTAGGGAGGGAGAGTGCTTTAGACTTAGAACTGCAAGGGCATGCAGGGTGTGAGTAGTTGCTGGAGGAGATCTGATAGAGTCAACACAGCTGAGATGCCTGTGCATGTCAAAATCTCTTGTTGGTACTCTCTGTTGAGGAAAAGCTTTAATTTTTTCAACAAAAATCAGTTTAGAAAAATGTCTCTTGTACAATGTAGAAAGGGGAAAAGGTTACTCCAAATGCGTACAGTCATGTTTCTTGTTGTCTGGAGGGGTATCATAGCAGATTTCCTTAGGACAACAGCATGAGACAAAAGGAGCTGCTGTCTGGTAGTTCCCTCACACCCAGTTGCATTTATGGATTGCTATGAAAGTATCTTTTAAACGAGTGAGGTCAAAGCTGTGTGTGTTGGCCTGCTCCTTGGAGCTCTGATTTTTCCCTGCCAGAAGTCTAATGAGGCTGTTGGAGGGAAAGAGCACCTTTGGGAATTTCTAGAGTGTGGTAATGATACAGCTCTTTCACTCCCAGTGCAGTGACAGATTATTTGGACTAATACAAGTAGGATAATTACAACTTTGTTCTTGCTAATAAAGCAGGATGCGTCTTTCTTGTTTATCAACAGCCCATGTGACTTCACATCTGACTTTTGACTGGAGGACTCTGGACTATTTACTTGCTGTTTGTGTGGGCAAGGTTGGGGGATTTTGTTGTCTGTAAATGACTGCTCAGTAATCTGTCTGTTGATGCAGAGCAGTATATAGGTGGCAAAAGCCACTGGCTTGATTGATCTGTCACACAGATGCTGCCAGCTGTCTGCATCCTATAGGTCCTAAGTGCTTTAAATATCTTTATGTAGGAGAATGGTTATCACAAGCTCCTTTTAATAATTTTGTGTAATTGGTCATCCATCCTCCTTGTATCTTTGTATTCTGGTGCCTATAGCTTCAGAGTGGTTTTTTTTTTCCCTGAACTTGTAGAGAAAAAAAAAAGGTTTAGGAAGTTTAGTTGTGAGAAGGGAAGAGATGGGGAGGAACAAAGTCTGGATAAAGAGCTTCAAGAGAATGCATTCTGTAACAGGTGCTTCAGAGAATATAAACTGGATCAGGCATATCTAATCCACTGTAAAATCTTTTTTTTCCTCTGGAGAGTCCTGGTTGGAGTGAGGACTTCAGACCTGATCATGTTGCAGGGAAGATGCGTCTCTTTCTACTGGAAATATATGGTAGCAATCCTGACTAGAGTAAGCCGCTTAGCGGAGCTCAATAGACCTTCTCTGGTACATCCCTTCTGTGAAGTTGTTTCTTCAACAGTTCTTCTGTGCAAGGATTTAGTATTCCTTTCCAGCTCAGTGGAAAGTGAGAAGCACCGAGTACAGACAGGTACTGATTTCCCAGATCTTCTCTCTGGAAGAGTCTTGGACTCAACTCTTAAATTAGTTCCAGAGTTATGCTGCTCTGTTTCTGAAGAGAACAGTTTCTGCTTTCCTTTGCTGCTTCTGTCCTCCTCCTTCATAAGCCTAACTTTTAAGGTAGAAGATGGTGGTGGCAGATTTTAAACTGTGGCGTCAGCTCCTGCTCTTTGCTTTGAGGTTGTGCTGAACATACTGCTTTCCAGCTTTAGGCAGTTGTTCCTCCAGTCAACTTGAACAGCATTTCATCCTGATAGCTGTTTTGCTGACATTATTCCCAGTTAGTTATTCATTGGGATTAAGGGCTTTCTGCAGCCAGAACTCTTTGCAGGGAGTGTGCTGTCATTTGGCAGGCCCATCAAACCAGTAATTCTACAGTGCTTAAAATTTTTAATTTGCCCTGCATCCTTCATATTTGGAGTTCCAGCTTATTTGCCCTGTGGGCAAATAAGACTTATAATAAATATTAATAAGACTTATCATAAATACTCTTCTTTTTCTATCTTTTCCCCTTTCCTGCAATATTTTCAAACCAAAACCTTAACAGCCAGACTTTGCTCAGCTTTGTTTGTTCTTGAGGTGTCACGGATACCATGTGTGTGCTTAAGGCTCTGTATACAACTGTTCTTGAACACTTAGTGAAGTCCATAAGCAACAAGAAGGTCAGTCTTAGCATGTGTTTGTGTTCTTCACTCCTGGGAGATGATTACTTTAGTTTCCACATTTGGTCACATAGGTAGAATGGTCCTGGGAAGAGTTCTTGTAATGGTGGTGATGATGGCACTCGTGCTTGTGCCTTCTGCCAGTGCTGATGGCACAGGTAGCGTCCCTCCAATCTGATGTCCTGCTTTCTTGTGGAGGTGGCAACAGGCAGTTCTTGCCAGCACCGTTGGGCTGGGTGTAGCTAGACGAGAGTACTTTGTGGTTTTGGGACACTTGGTGCTTGAATGGCCCGTTCCTCTTAATTCTCTGTTGTTTGGTAGTCACCTGAAAGTAACTTGTGTCATGTTTGGGAGCTCCTGTTTTAAGCTAATGTGCAAGCGTTCCTCCTGTAATTAAAATAATCAGTTCTATTTTGAATCTGCAGCTTAGTTTGTCCTGGCACTGTTCCCAGCTTGATGGAGAAACTTTGTTTCCTTGTGCAGGTTGTTTTGCTTGGGATAAGCAGGTAAAAGGAAGAACTGTGGGGTGTGTGCTCTTGTAACATCTGTTTCTCACTGGCCTTGGATCTCTTGTCTGATGAAGAGAATGTTAAGCATATGTATTGGTCTCTCATGGTCTGCGTCTGCCTTTAGCTCTAGTGACACCTATTCACATGTGTCTATAATGTTTGGTGCAGTTCTAGAAAGAATTGTGATAACCTCTTCATTTTTGTCATAACCAATACCTTTGCCTAGGCTCATCAATTTGTTCTGATTTATTCTGCTGCCAGAGTGCAGTGAATGAATTTGATACACTTCCGGTGAGCAGTTCTCGTGTGAGCTAAGTATGGGTGCAAAAGGAGAAAAACAAAGGTGGTTTTCATTATTAGAAAGAACAAAGCCATGAATAAAAGGGCAAAAGAACTGATGTCCCTTTCAACAGGAGATAAATTTCCAACACTCTGTTCAGCTGATGTGTGTTGTATTTTTAGACATAACTGACTTTGGTTTAAGACACTATTAATTTCAAATACCAGCCCATTTTATATTTGGAAAAGCAGGTGTGTGTTCATGAGTATGATCTGACACAACAGAATTCTGTCTCTGGAAGAACAGAATAATGTATCCTATTTAAATTATTTTTTTTAATTTTTTAAAATTTATTTTTAAACATATCACATGTCTGTAATCAAATGGTTAATCTTGAAACTGCAGACTATAAAACCTGACTTGCTTACTTAAATGTCATCAGCAGAAAGACATGCTTGGTAAGTACTGAGAAATAGATACTTTTTTTTTTTTATGGGAGACTCAATTTATATGTCCAGTTTTCTCTCAAAGATGAAGATTTTTAAATCCCATGCCTTCTGTTTGTACTGTCTTGTACTTGCCTATCCCAAGGATAGATGTAGAACTACATTGCAGACCAAGCAGATGATCCAGCTAAGCTTGGTGGAAGTGGGAGTGGAATGTGGCTTTCTGGGCCTTTGTTTTTTGCCATTAAAATAAAAACTGCCAGCCCTGCCCTACAAACCCAAAGCCCGTCAGTGCCCAAAAGCTCACCAGCTTGCTTCTATTTTCATTTTTATAAAGTAGCCTATACAGATTCCTATGTAGTACTTCTATTACCACTATTGCTTGGAGTTTGACAGCCTTTGAAAGTGGTCCAGGCTGGAGTCAAATTTGTAGCTCAAGGTGACCTCTTTATTTAGTCCCTGATTGGGAGAATTCGTACGTGTGTGTCTTAAAAGACCATATTTTGTGTATTTCTGTCATTGGTGATGGCATCTAATTTCCTTATTCAGTCTAGATGTCTACTAGTTTTGTTCTCTAGCACTCTGATTTTAGGGTACGTTTTGTAACTTTAGATATAATGACTCCTCCTGATTTCTGTGTGGTTGTTGTTACCATAAGATTATATACTTAAATTTTTACAGGAGACTTGTAATTTTGCCTTAAAATGTTAGCATGCTAAGAGTAACTTGGCCTTAGTCAGTTTGCTGTCTTTTGTTGTGGCTTTAAGTTAGGGTAGCAGAAGTAAATTCCATAAGCCAAATGGGAAAAGAAATTATTTGCATTTCAGTACATTGATGATTATTTTTAAAAATCTATTATGATTGCTTCTAATACCATAGAGACTGGTTGATATAATATCGCAGAAAGCTGAGGAAGGCTCAGTGTATTCCTTTAAGAATACCTGATTCACTACACCAATAGAGCTTTCATGTATACAGTACAAGAAAATCTAGCTTCACACCCTCATAAGCAGCAGAGCTCATAAAAAGACAAGTGAGTGCTAATACAAATGATGGTTCCCCGTATATATATGTAGGATATCTCTGGGCTAACTCTGGAGTTCCAGCATCCACTAAAGCTCGGCCAAGCTGTCTGACTTCAGGACAGCGCAAGAAAGCTTCTTCCATTGGACTTAATGTTTTTCCCCTTATTATTTTTCATTTGAGTATATCCTTTGACTGTTCACTCTTTTGGCACTTTATCTCCTGGCCTGTGCTTGCAGCATTTGTTAGACTGAATTGAATGTACAAAACTTAAAAATGTTAAATTACCAAAAGGTGTGCTGTATTCTCTCTTTACTTATACAGTATCCAGCTTCCTAGAACCTAATCTCACTAAAGACTGCTAGATGCAAGTGAAGTAATTATTCAGAAAATTCTTATATGTGTTTCTGTCTTCTGTCTTGGAGAACGTGATGAAATTTGCAAGGTCAGGCCTGCTAACATAATACAATAGTGTTGTATTTGCAAGCTCAATTCTCCTTCATGGGCATGCATATTAAATACATGGTCACTGCTCTGTTTCTTCTGAGTATCTCTTTAGTGTGCAGAATGAATAGCGCAGCTCTTAATGAACAGCTATTCAGTGTTTCACTTTCTCCTTACTGTTCAACATGCAGTCCTGTGCCATGTTTATTATGTGCTATTCAAACCAAATCCCAAGGACAGAATTACTTTCTCAGACTTTTGTGGTGCTCATCACTAAAGTGTCTTTGCAAAAAAGTTCTTTGCAAACATGATTCTTATTTCATGCCATCAGAGTAAGTACCAGGACTGTGGTACAGAGAAAATAGATTCAAGGCTATATGCTAATTTGAGACTTTCAAGGCCTTGTATTCTTTGCCGTGTACTTAGCATTCTGTAGCATTATAGAGGCGCAGCTATGGCGCGCTTCCATGCACTGGGATGCCAGGCACTCATAGCAAATGAGCAACGTGTGACTAGTAATCAGCTATCAAAAGCCTGATATAAATGACTTGACTAGTAACACAACTGAGTACAGTGGCACAAGCCAAGAGAGTATTCAAATCTTAGAGCAAGCCATATAGTTGGCTGAAATATAAGGTCATCTTTTCAACTCCCTGCAATTCTTTCCTACTTCTGCTGCCTACGTGCAAATTATACAGGCAAGGAAACATAATTGTCCTTGCCTGAACTGTTTCTCTCTAAGGCTTTCAATCTTAGTCTCTTGTGATGTGAGTGACCTAATGAATTTCTCTTGTTTTAATACTAGTTCTTTGTTCTTTATCATTCTCAGGCAGTTTCCTTTTCTCCTGTCTTCTCGCTGCCGTTGCTCTCATACCTCACTGGGCTGTCTGCTTTGAAGTTGGCACCAACCTAAGTGAGAGAGCAGCGTGGGTGCTGTTGAATTGCAAGGTTTGGCATTGTGTGCCACCTTTCACTTGTTCTAGCAGGCAAGAAAGAGGGCTGAAATGCCCTTAGCCAGACAGCTTTTTTTATCTTACCAGGATACAGTCCTAGTGACATTTCCTTGCTAATAAATAGATAATAAACTGCTGTAATTATTAGTACTCTTCTGACTAGCAGTGAAGACCTTCTGTGTTCACCTGCCTAGATGAAGCTGATTGGAAACCTTTTCCAGCTGGAATATAACAGTTTTTTTCATGCTTATAATCACTTTTTGGAAATAATATCTCATGATGAATTAGGAGTCCATACATTAGGAGTTTTGAAATGACCTGTGGTAGGAGAGAGGGCTGGGCAGGCTAGTTGGTAACATCTGTCCTGTTGTGTGGAGTCATCTG
This sequence comes from Falco naumanni, assembly GCF_017639655.2. Classification (NCBI taxonomy): domain Eukaryota; kingdom Metazoa; phylum Chordata; class Aves; order Falconiformes; family Falconidae; genus Falco; species Falco naumanni. The sequence continues at coordinate 54,991,075 of NC_054054.1, forward strand.
TTCCTTGGTATTCAGGTTGTCTGAATTCTTTGGCTGAAATTCAGCATGTGAAGGTTAATAGATCAAAATTTGTCTGTTGTGAAGGCTGTGGAGGCTTACTCTGTCAGTTTGTCTTGGTAGTAGATCTGCTTGCTATCACGATGCTATTCTAAATATGCTTTATGTTAATAACATCTTCACTAACTCCTGTAATTAGAATGAAAAGTCAAACTGAAATTATTCATTTAATACCCATAACACTCATTATTATCATACAACGGTATTTGTTTGGAACTCTCTAAAAATCTAGAATGTCTTGTGGTAGTTTTGAAGTAGGGATCTATTTTTTAGACTAAAAAAAATCTACAAATTTCACTTTCCTCTTTTGAACAAACTACAAGGTATAAAAACTGCCTAAGGCTGTTAGGTAAATTTAAGAAGAATAGATGCCTGTCATTTTTTTGTAATGGTTAAAGAATTTCTCTGTAATAAAGGAAATTTCTCTGTGATGAAGGATCCATAATTTTACTTCATGATCTTTAAGGTCCCTTCTAACCCAAATCATTCTATGATCCTTGGTAACTGGTAAATCAATTCAGTGTTTTGGAAATAGGACGACTTAGAGTCTAACCAGAATATCTGGTGACACCCATGGTACACCAGTGTTTTGAACTTAGTGTGGAAAATGTTCACAGGTAGTGGGCATTTGACGCAATAAAGGATCTGTACAGGAATGTTATGCAAGACGTAGGATATTCTAAACAAGTGTAGTTTGCTTTTTTACTTTGCTGTCCCCGTAGGCCTTTGGGCCTGTATGAGTCCTGTCACAACCTAGAACATCCATTGCAGTTGTAGGGACAGCACTGTCTCAACATATAACCCTTCAGTTGTAAAATACACCAACTATTTTTGAGGCAAATTGTTGATAGGATCAGGTTCTGCTAGCTGGTGATTCTTTGTGATGCTGGGAGGCTTAAAGAGAAGGTGCACACAGGCATATCAACCATGCATTTAAAGTGATGTTACGTTTCCCTGTAGCTAATTTTTGGAAGGCTCTGGGGACAGTAGAATGATAATATCACATCCAGGTAGAAGGGAAATTTCTGGTTCATCTCAGAGAATCATTTGTGCCTTGGAGATCCTTCGGTTTCGAAAAATTTCAAGTTATTTCCAAAGTACATGGTGACCCTTTAAATGTTACTACAGAAGCTTGGGTTTTGTGTCTGGTTTTGTGCTGCAACTGTAATGTGAACTGGCTTATCTCAAATAAAAGCTTCAGGGAATTGGAAAACTATATATTTAAGTTGAGTTAAGTTTTAGGATGCCATTGTAAGCCTTCTATTACTGCTTTCATAAGATAAGCGTTGCTCAGAAAGGAAACGTTATCTGTCTGGCTTCGAAGCATGAGGTCTACAGCATATGAGTCTCTTTTGGTGTGTTGGCCTGAGATCGTCTCTCGGAACAATAGCTGCACTATGACAGTGGGTAGAAGTAGGAGATAGGCTCCCAAATGGGGACACAGGTAAGCAGAATAAAAGTTTTGGCTGGAACCCTGGGAAAATGCTTGCAGCTAGTGTCTCTTGTGGAAGAGAGGAGAAATTTGAGATTTTAGCACAAGGTAGCTTTGTGCAGGTTTCTGTTGATGGCAAAGAGAATGTGGAAAGTTGCATGGCAGACACTTGATAACCAGGCACCAAGAAAAATACCTTTTTATGTTAAATCCTGTAGGTCCAGGTGGTTTCTGAAAAACTTAGAATACACCCTTTTTCCCAAAGTAGCTGACCTTGACGTAAGGGGAGGAGCTGGCAGAATGAAGCTGCCCGAAAGGATTTTTGAAAGCTGGCATGTGCCTGTTGCACTTACTTGATCTAGACGTTACGTCGTGCAGGCTCTAGAAAAAGTCCCAAATACTGCAAGGAAGGTAGCTGTATCCTGTTGGCAAGAGTGTGGTCAGCATATCTGGGGCTTGTTTATTTTTCTCATTCTTTCATATGTGTGAGCTCCATCAGTTTCCTGATTTCCTCTGAAAATCATTTGCTTCTGTAAATGGTGGAAGAAGGGGGCCAGCTAACTACTCTGGGCTTTTTTGGGTGCTCTTGCAGAAAGCCTTGCAGAAGACAGGCACAATGTACCAGTCTTCTAGTTACCCTAAAATTTGAGAGTTGAGGTTATGGGCAGTAGGATATGTTGTTGTAGGCTCATCAATAGCCTTTTTTCCTGTGATTTCTCTGACTGGGGTTTCACAGCATTTGCCTGAAAGTGTTATGACTCTAAGTCCTTTGTGGTTTTGTTTAATGTGGTATTAAAACAACATCAAGTACATTGAGTAAAAGGCTGAGCTTTATTGATATCTCCTACTGTATGGCCATTCAGTTCACCCATTAGATATTACAGAGGACTCAATTTCTGAAGACAAATATAGAATAGGGAGGAAATAAACAAGCAGGCAAATGAAGAAAAGACTTGCAAAGTAACTCTTGGTGACACATTTGAATAAATTTGATTCAGGACATAGTCGGATCTTGCTACCTCTTCGAGAGCTTGATGTTTTTTCTTCTAGTACCTAAGTAAATATAGTGAAGTAAACTCTAAAGCTAGAATTCTTCTTAATTGGTTTTGTCAAAAAGTAGATTATTGGCTCACATTAATTAAATAGCTGAGCTTTATGTAAACTGTTTGCTTGGCATATTAATTTTTGACTGGGGAAAGGTTGAAAAAGCTTCAACTAGCATTTATTCCATCTAGCTATATATGCAATGTTGAATGTGTGTAGGTACAGGACACCTGACCTTTTCATCCCTCCCTCTTAGATTCAGGTAAGAGACCAAGGTTACAGGAGGAGGTGGAGGCAGCTTATGCCACCTGCTCTAGGCTGGCCCTCGGCTCTAGCCAAAAGACCACCCATCTCTCTGAGGGCTGACCCCAGAGCTGGACTTTGCTACGAGGTGGGGCTAAGCACAGCATTCTTTTCCATTGTGCTTGGCTAGTATGCTGGGAAATAGCTTGTTTGTGGATTTTCTTTTTTAATTGTGAGGATTTAACTCTCTGTAGCCCAGGTCTGCTCATCATTAATGAACCTGGGAACAGGCTGCCAGATTTCTAATCTAACTCTTGGCTTTCAAATGATCCTCAGGTGCTGTTGTTGCATGGCATGTTTAAAAGCCTTGGTGCCTCAGTAAGGTTAAGGGTCTGCTGTTCACAGCTCTTCCACCCAAGCTACTGAGCAGTATTTTCCCCTTACTTTTCTCTTGCTGTTATTTTCATTCTGTTGGTTTCTTGGCCTTGCAGCTGTGACCCCTGAGAGTGTTATTAGGCAGGTTCCCCTGGGAGGTAATTCTCCCTAGTGTGACAGTCACCCCTCTTTCCCTCGTTTTCTCTGTCTCTTGCTGTGTAGGTGTTTTATCTCATATTAGAGAAAAATGACCTAGTGCACAGCAAAGTAGATTAGTCATTTGATTACTTAACAACTATTATCCTATGGTACATATATACGCAGAATCTTAACAGCTGATCAGTGTGAAACACTTCTACCTAATTGACACTCTCCAGTCAGCTCTAATAGCATTGTATATGGGAACAACTGTAGTCCTCCAACATTTGGGTGCAAAATCTGCCACTGTCTGGGCAGCTGTGCAGGTAAATGGGCGCTGTCTCCAGCTGGACTTAGGAATGGGCCTTTTGAACTTGGAGGTCTGAAAAGAGAGATTATTGTTAGTCAGCTCTGCTGCCCGGAAAATGTTCTGTAATAAATGGTGATATGAGTGCCTTCACTGAAGCACCTTGCCTGTCAGTTTGGTGACAGGACTCATCCAGCTTGTATCACTGATGCAACTTGATAGGGAATACTCCAGAAGGGGAAGGCTGTATCAAGAGCACAGCTTGACTGATGCCTGTGGCCATCTTTACGCGTGCCATTCCTTTTCTAAAACACCAGTGAAACCAAATATCGCTGACATGTTCAACTGCTCCGGGAATTCCCTCCTTCTCCCTCCCCTTGTGTCTCACCCAAATGGTTTGCTGGCCTCAAAGACTACTCCTAACCTAGTGTCAGCCACTCTTCCTGGCCATGAGGCTTGCAGTGTTTCCCCTCTGTTTTTAAGTGCTTTCTCTACTCTGCCAGCAGAAGAGATGCCATGGAGATGGCTTGCTGTGTTAGGTACCTATCTAGCCCAGCCAAGACCCATTCTAGCGATGGGCTGACCAACTCAAATGCTGAGCAGGCCCTGTGACAGCCTTTAGGCAGGGCTTTATTAGGGAAAAAGTGTCAACTGGAAATGTAATAGATCAAAATACACCAGAATGTGGATTTAATGTCTGATTTCAATGCAGCTAGTACATGGGTAGACTGTTACATCTGCCATAGCTCCATCCATCAAGGAGGAAATATGGTGGACATGAGCATTGTCCAAGCCTCTAACTTTCTCAGGGGCAGTGGGCTCAAAGAAAGGATGTATAAATTTGGTATTTTAAAAGCGTTGTTGTGTTCAAGTTATGTCAGAAAAATGGCATGTCATTGCTGTTCTAAGCTATGAGGGGAATGTTGTGCCGCAGTGGCTGGCTGGTTAAAAGCAGGGTGGCTGCTCTTAAACGTGCCATCAAGCAATGCTTCACCCCAGCCTCCCAGTGCCTCAGGTCAACTTCAGACCACAGCTGCAGTGCTCAGCTCTGGTGCAGGACTTCCCAGCTGCTCCCAGGGCCAGAAGTGGGCTCTCATGGTTTTTCTGTTTAGTTCCAAGATGAGAAAAAAAATTAGCTAGCTGAGGAAAAACAAACAAAACCAGAACGGAAGGGACTGCAGGATGATATTGATATACACAGATTTTAAGGAAAACCTAGTTTGTAGGCTACAGCTTTGTCTTCACAAACATTTCTTTTAGAGAAGCTAAAGACAGCTCTGTTCTTTTTTGCAATGAAGTGAGCTCCTGTAATGGGTTTGGCAGATGCTCTGCAGGGTCAGAGCATTTTGAAATTCTCAGGTTTGGTTGTGGGTGTTTTTTTTCCCCTCATTTTCTTAATTCTTCTCCCCACCCCCCTTCTAGAAACTGTGTGTGTGTGTGTGGCGTTTTCTTTTCCTTTTTTCATTTTTCCTCCTTTAAGGGGCAGTTATGAAACCCTCAGTGTTTCTGGGTGTTCTTATTGCAGTTGATGTGTGGCTTATTTTCATCACCAAAAGGGAAAGAAAAGGATTAAGGCTCCCATAGCAGTCTGCGTAAACTTACTGCAGGGAAAAAAACAAACAGCTTTGCTTGTCTTTGAATTTATATGGGTAAAATAAAAGTATCTTAGATTTCTTTTGATTGCCTGTTGCTTGCTGGAATGTATATATGTTCATTAAACTATCTTGGCAGTCCTGGGGAGGGCAGCTGAGGTAGTCCTGCCTTGTGCGACTCCAGTGGTGTGTTCTTGTTGTGACATTGCTTACAGCTGCTGGGCTGAGCTGTCTCAATTAGTTGTGGAATTAATCTGGTAGCAAAGAGCATTGTCTGTCTTTTGCTAGGGAGGTCTTTGAAATAGTTCAGGGGTTTTTCTGTCCTCTATCCTTAAGCTTTTGCATCAAGTCCAAATGGCTTCTTCCTTTTGGACAAATTTAGGAACTGCTATCATGTTGCTTGTAGCTTGTGGCATGCAGTAGGACTGGAAACAAATGTCTGTACAATGATATATTTGATGCCATTTGATCTATGGAATGCCACACTCCACCCCCATCCCACAATTTTTTTTCTCTTATTTCTAAACGCCCTCACTCCTGTGGAGCTGCCTGGTGGTTTAAAATTCTGCCAGTTCTTAAGAACAACAAAATCATACACATGTTGTACCAAAAGACTGAGATAATGAAATTTTTTTTTTTTTTTTTTTTTAAATAAAGGTTTCAGTCTCATGCTCTGCAAATAGAAAAACAAACCTCCTTCAAAAATTCAAAAAGCCTGGTTATAAATCGGGCTTTTGGAGCGAAGTGGCATTCTTGGTGGGCATCTGTGTTGAGTCTGTGATGTGAAAAACCACTATAGAAATGTAGTTACTTAAACCTTTCTGCACTATACTGGCTTGCTGCTTGTAGGATATTGAAAGCTTTCCTTGCTATGCGGTTTCTCCCTCCGTGGCTGATGCTATGATCCTTTTGCTTTCTAACTCTTGTTACTTAAGCAAGGGGGAAATGAAAGCTCTTGTTCACAGATTTACTGTATCAAGATCTCATTTTAGCAAGGGGTGTCTCTGGGTGGTGTTTGGCTGGTTTTTTTGTTTGGTTTGTTTTTTCCTCTTGTTCCCGTTTTCCCTGGCTGTTCAGTATTAGCAATATTTTGGAAGAGTGTTTCTAACTTACAGTTGCAGGCAACACAGGTGTCAGCAGTCTCACACAAGAACTGTCACTGATTAATATAGGAATTAGTAGTAACCTGATTTCAAAAGTGTGGTTTTCCCACTAAGCTTTACATGACTTATCAATAAAGGGATATTCCTAGTGACAAAATCATACTATAGATTTTTTTCAAACCATAATGTGAGTGCATTTGCATTGTTAATGAAGTTTGGGTGGGCTTTGGGACAGCCTCGTTGCTGCTGAAGTTTCTCCTTTTTTAAAGCTGAGGGTTATTTGATTTATTCAACAGATGCTACCTGGCAACCTTGCTCTTGGCATTGACCTGCATTTGCAGCAGTGAGAAGGTGATCCAGCTCATGCATGGCACCTGTAGGCAATGCTGTGTCCCTCTCATTGTCCGTTACCTCATGGTGACTTCTGTTCTGCATTACAGTTATCAAAGATGCGGCAGTAAACCAGCAGCAGGTAGAGGGTGGTTGCATTTGAAAAGTGAGTGTGTGTGCTAACTCAGGGGAAGGTTTGACTCAGAACAAAGACTGCTCACAGGTCTCCAAGGGAAGCAGACCTTGGGAACTGCATGGAAAGTAACAGTTCTTCTTCAGAGACATGTCCTCTGTGAAATGCGGAGAGAAGACATGGTTTGGGAATGGATGTTCTGCAAATAGTTCTGAGAACCCTTCTGGATTATTTGGTTGGTTTTTTATTTTTTAATGCTCAGCTGCTCTTCATGTTTCAGTCTGGTCCTACCATGAATGGTCTCTTGCAGTGCACTGTGCAATCTCTCACTGGGGAAATGGCAGCCAAACAATAAACAGTGGATTTATGTTTGGTCTCTGACTGTAAATTAAAACAAATCTTTTAAGTTGGAGTAGTGCTGAGGTTTGACTTTCCATAAGTCATATCTTTTGCCAGTATTTCTGGCCAGATACAATACAATGGTTTAAAACCTCTGGAACAGAATTTGGAGGCCTTATGTACTTGGACACTTCAGTTGTTAGTGGCTGCTATGAAATGCCATCATCAGATTTATGCTGGTGTATTAGTTTTTGCTCAGCCCTACAGGTCAGAGCACACATGGGCAGGAAGGGTCCCAGGTTTAGAGGACAGGAAATTACACGGGACAGGAAAAATGGCACTGCTGATAAAGGTGCGATTTCAGCCTTTATCTCGGTGATCAGGAGGTCATGGTTGTCAAGCATCAGGATTGGGAAGGTAGCTTTTGGTTTGCATTGAATGATGTTATGATAAAGGACCTGGACAAGAATATTCCATTTAGACTAGTCAAGCGAAATGGCTTCTGTGCGGAGTTGAATTGAGCACTTTGTGTGAGAACTTTTCAAGTGGAGGGTGAAAATTGCCCACTTCTTTATCCTTATTATAAAAACAACCTTATTTACACACTTCTAAAATATCTGTAGTACCGTAAGTACATACAAATACATAGATTTTTTTTGTTCCTGTTCCCTGTTTGTAATATTGATTAGCATCTTCAAACAATAAACGGTAATAAAGGTCAAAGGCATTATTTCTATTGTGCTAAAGAGAATACTGTTATATGGAAAAAAACCTCCCTGTAACAGCAAGTAACATTTCTGTGTTAGATGATCTCTGTCTGAAGATAAATTACTAACGGTGTGTAAAGAGGTCAGTATTAGGAATTATCATTCACTTTCCAGCAGCTTTACAAAGTTTCTCCTTCTGTACAGTATTTTAAGTATTCTGTATGAAATTATATCTGTACGTGATATTGTGAAATGTTTGGGAAAATACAAAAGAAAACACCGTGGCAAATGACTAGAATAATCACCTGGTGCTCAGAATTTCACATACACTGATGATTTGTGGTAGTTTTAGTTATTGTCCTAAAAGACTTACAAGGCATGAAAAGATCTAGAAGAGGAGTGTTGTTCTGCCAGGAAAATTATTTTAATAATTAAAGCTGTTTCCTCAGTCATTTGCTCTTGTGAAATGTTTGTATGAAGATTGTTTTGTGCCTGTAGAATTCTAGTAGCTTTGAAAATGTCTGCCATTCCTTATTTTGTTTCATTTATAAATTCCCTCCCAAGTAGTTTATGGTGTTCATTAAAATCAGTCTTGAGTTTGACCTGGCATAGAAGCTCTTTATGAAGAACTGCAGATGTGGAATACACAGTTAATGTAAGAAACAACTAGCAAAGATGCGCATAGACATCCAGAAATACAGGGTACTGGTTTTGTAGAATAGTATTATTTGTCTTTTAAATCATCCCCCACCCCACCCAACTCCCAACAAAATTATGTTAAATACCACTTGTATACATCGTTTAAACCCTCCTTCAGACCTGTGGGTGCTGCTTCAAAACCAGAACTGAGTCAGAAATGCAAAAGTCTGTTAAGTGTATGTAGAGCTAGGTGAGCTCTCTGACCTTCTACTCACTATTAAATTACATCGTGTAGAGGCTGACTGTTAAGGAGGAGTCCTCCCTTTTATATGACCTGTGAAGAAATGATACTGGCTGTATTTTTTAGTTAATCTACCAAAACTCTTTTGTAAGATTGTAGATAGGATGCTTTCACCACCAAGGTTGGGATGGAAGTTAAAGATGGTCTCCAATTTGCAGGTTGCCTGTGACGAAAATAGTTATTTCTTTTGAAGTCTGATGTTAAAGACAATGTTTATAGGCAATGTTTTGATTTAACAGCTCCTTGAGTTAGCATGACTTAATGTCTCTGGTGGAGCTTTGCGTAGAGCAGAGTCCTGCAAGGTGGATTGGAGCTGGGAACTACTGTCTTCATCAGGTCCTTGAGGTACCTACCACTTGAATTGGCCCATTACATGACAGAGAATTCAGGGAATGGAGAATGCAGAGAGTACTTCGGAGCTTTTTCTGGACCTTAACATTCAAAAGTATATAGCTGGCTTCCTTCACTCCCCACACCTGTTTGCTTATTATAGTCACAGCTCTATGTAGAGAACCAAATCTCCTTGCTTATTGCATCTAGTTAATTAAACTGAACATAGTGTCACACTTGTCTTCACTGAAGGCTTGGATAATAGACCTGAGCTTCCTTTAAGTTGTTTCTCAAGGAGCTGGTATGGTATCAGTTGGTAATTCCTACTAAAAACACCTGTCTTCTGTATACTTCATACCTAACTGGTTTCAGTCTCTAAACCAGACCTCTACCAACATATCAGTTGAAGCGTGACAGTCTTTGTATGTAGTAACTCATTTTTGCAGCTTGGATCCTCCTTTTGGGAGGAAAAATTCTCTCTCAGATTCTTTCTGTCTCTTTCACACTTTGGTACAGGTTGTAAAGACATTTGATGTGTCTACTGTGTAGGGTTTCCTCAGTGTAGCTATTGAAAACAGATGTCTAAATATGCACACGGACACTCTCCCATACTTGCATGCAGGCATGTGGAGCCAATGAATTTTGACTGAGCCACAGATGATGCAGTAAATCTATATGGCAGGTTTGGGAGTATTGCCACTTGTAGATACATGCGTATGGTATGTCCACTTTCCTTTCTGCTTTCTCCTTCTCCAATATTGCTTGTATTGAAACAAAAGGCATATCAGAATGACCCTTGGGAATGCTAGTATGAATGTCATTTTTTTTAGTTTTGTGACTTTTTTAAAAAAGATTAGAATTATGCTGGCTGTATTTATTTTTTTTATTATTATTTTTTCCCTCCAAAATTATGAAAGGTGCTGGCTGATATTCTTCCCATTAACACTGCCTTTCCATTGCATTTCATTATGGTATAGAATGAGACCAATGTATCAGTTTTGGTGTGTGTCACTTTTGTTTCTGATGCGGAGGACTTCAGGAGATAAATGCTTGGAATT